>NC_051216.1:43961798-44261798 GCF_015220715.1 Pygocentrus nattereri
TAGTAGTTACTGAATAATAAATGGCAAATTCTGAATAAGTTGTAGAAGGGCTGGGCAATATGACTCTTACACACTGTTATCGTGATCAGTTATGTGTTTACAATTTTGGGTAGTATGTTTGAAATGTGGTGCTACGTCTGTTCCAACCTGTCGGACGACAGAAAAAAAATATTGTGGCAGATCATATGATAAATATCATAAACATCCTGGAGTATCATGATAATACGGTTTTGTTGTCCAGCTCTAATTTATAAAATATGCTGAATAGATACTGAATAATTCATCAAAACTACTGAATAATTCATAGGATATAATGAATAATTTATAATAGATGCTACTTAATTCATAGAATATACTGAATAATTCATAGGAGATACTGCCCAACTCATAGATGCTGATTAATTCATAGAAGATACTGAATAATTCATAGGACATACTGCCCAACTCATAGATGCTGATTAATTCATAGAAGATACTGAATAATTCATAGGACATACTGCCCAACTCATAGATGCTGAATAATTCATAGGAGATACTGAATAATTCATAGGAGATACTGAATAATTCATAGGAGATACTTCCCAACTCATAGATACTGAATAATTCATAGGAGATACTGGGAAAAAAATCATAGTATTTACTGAAAATTTCATTGATGCTGCTGAGTAATTCTTAGTAGTTACTTGAGTAATTCATAGTTGTTACTGAGCAATTAATTGAAGATACTGAATAATTCATAGGAGATACTGAAAAATTAATTGACTGTACTGAAAAAATGTATAGTAGTTACTGAAATTTTTAGTAGTTACTGAACAATTCATAGTTACTGATTCACTGACGATATTGAATAATTCATAGTAGTTACTGAGTAATTAATTGAAGATACTGAATAATTTGTAGGAGATACTGCCTAATTCACAGATACTGAAAAAATCGTAGTTACTGAAAAATTCATTGACTATACTGAATAATTCATAGGAGATACTGAAATTCTTAGTAGTTACAGAATAGTTCATAGTAGTTACTGAGAAATTCATAGTAGTTACTGAATAATTAATTGAAGATACTGAATAATTCATAGTAGTTGCGAAGTAATTAATAGTTTGTTGCTAGATGATTTGTACTGGTGTATCAACTTGGGTGTCGCACGGTGATATTAATTTTTTAGTAGTACATAATGAGCATAACAACCATGGCAGTTTGTTCCAGTGTTCTTTTTTTTTTTTTTTCCGTTTTGGTTTCGGTCACTTTTCTCATCGTATCCAGGGCAGTAAACTGCACTTTGGGTCATTTCCTGCCTCAGATTGTTTTGAAAGAACGGTTTAAAATCCATAAACATTTACAGTAGCAGCTCCCTTTGGTACCAACATTGACCACCACCACGAATAATAAGGCGACACTCCGAGCGGATCCCAGGCAAAGACAGTAAGTTTGACACAGTTAATTGTCCAGTAGAAGCGGAGCAGCGAAGGAAAGCTTACGAAACCAGCACTAATCAGTTAAATGAATAAAAACTACTTCCTCTCTGCTCATGTGCTGCTCTATGGTTTGTTCCCAGCATTTCCAGGAAAGCCTGCGTTCATATAACCATCTGGGTGATCAAACTGACTCTCATGCTGTCTGGTCTCGTATTTTTTTTGTTGCTAAACCTCTTTGACCCAGATATCTCCACCATGTGGCCCCGTCGAGCGTCGTGCTCCCATGAACAGAAAGAACAAATCGTTTAGAGAAGGTGAAGAAGCTGTCAAAGAGGAACGCTGACGGACACAAACAGGAAGGCCGGTGTTGGCGTTGTGGAGGTTACGGCTGCAGACATTGGGAACGTTCAGGGAGAGATCGTTGTAAATATTTCGGATTGTTTGTTTGTCCGTAGTGGTGCGTTACGTCTGGAATGATGGCGAAAAAGCCAAAAAGTCCAAGCATACCTGTAAATTTTCTAGCTAAATCACAGCATCTTCTTTGTAGGCATGCAACCGTGACCACTGGGCCCAATCATAGTAGTTACAGAATAAATCCTGGTAGATACAGAATAACTAAAGAATTTATAGTAGTTGCTGAACAGTCATAGTAGGGCTGTGCAACAAGACCATGTAGACTTCATTATTGTGATAACATCCTGAAGTATCATGATATTATGGGCTTGTCTTGTCCGGCTCTAATTCCTAGAAGTACTGAATAATTCATAGAAGATACTAAACACTTAACATAGTTACTGTCATAGAAGAAACTGAATTAATTATTGTAGTTACTGAATAATTCATAGATGCTGAATAATTTATTGTAGTTATTTATTAATTCATAAAAGGTACTGAATAATTCATTGTAGTTACTTAATAATTAATAAAAGGTACTGAATAATTCATTGTAGTTACTTAATAATTAATAAAAGGTACTGAATAATTTATTGTAGTTACTGAATAATTAATAAGAGGTACTGAATAATTTATTGTAGTTACTGAATAATTAATAAAAGGTACTGAATAATTTATTGTAGTTACTGAATAATTAATAAAAGGTACTGAATAATTTATTGTAGTTTCTTAATAATTAATAAGAGGTACTGAATAATTTATTGTAGTTACTGAATAATTAATAAAAGGTACTGAATAATTTATTGTAGTTACTTAATAATTAATAAGAGGTACTGAATAATTTATTGTAGTTACTGAATAATTAATAAAAGGTACTGAATAATTAATTGTAGTTACTTAATAATTAATAAAAGGTACTGAATAATTTATTGTAGTTACCGAGTTATTTATAAAAGTTTCTTAAATAATAAGTAGACGCTCAATTCAAGATGCTTATGCTAACACAGGCTTTTGTAAGTACACCCTTAAAAATAGAGGATAGAGGTTCCTAAAGGTTCTTGGCTTGGACATGTGGTTCTAGAAAAAATGTTTGGGTGGTATAGAACATTTCCAAAAGTAGTTCAGATTGTCGGATGTGTTTATTATAAAACTATGACTGATATAGAAATAAAAAATATGCCATAAATTGGGAGTAAATTCTCTACGACTTCGAGTCTCGAGAAAAATCACTGTCAGGTCTCAGATCTGGTGAAACTGAACTTCAGACCAAATGCCGTGAGACCAAACGGCCTCAGAAAAAACTGGAAATGTTATCCTGGCATTTATATCGAGAAACACTTTTTTTTTTTTTTCTCTAAGTTACACAATCCAGTATTTGCTCGACCAGGCTTGCGTTCGGTCTGATGCCTTTTCTCTGAGACCGTTTGGTCTGATGTTCAGATCTGAGACCTGACGTTGTTTTTTTCTCGAGACTCGAAGGCTTTTACCTTGAGGAATGATGCCATTCTGACTCCCCGTAGCCCCACCTTGTGCTAATTAACATATATTTGCATGTTGGTCAGTTTGAACACCAAAAAGGAAAGTGGGAAATGAAAAGTAAATCTCCAGCAGGTTCGTTTGCATTTGCCTTTTTATTCTGACACTCAAAACGAAAACTGAACCACAAACCGTCCGATTGCTATGAAAAAAGAATAAAAACGTAAACGTTGTATTTTGATTTTAGTTTTGACATATATTACGCTTTTCATGTAGAAAAGCCAAAGTTTAGCTTAGATTTTCTTTTCTCTGTTAGCTTTTTCATTTTAGGTCTGAAATGCCAGAATAACCGCTAACATGAAATGAAAATAGCTGTTTTTATTTTTAGTTTTAAAAAAAATGAAAATGCAAATGTAGGTATTTCATTTCATTTCCAACTTTGGCCGGATGTTTGCGCAGATGTTTGGAAAAGAAATGGCAGAAAGAGGTTTGCATTTACATTTTATTGTTTTAATTTTAAGTTCTTTTTTGGCCGGATTTGCCTCCCGTAGAAAGGGTTCCTCTACTGTTACCGACTTGATGCATAACAATAAAAGAACCCTTTTTTGCTGTGGCATAGAACCCTCATGCAAAGGGTTCTTTCAGTGTTCATGGTTCTTTATAGACTTTACTAAAGAACCCTTGAAGAAGCTTCACCTTTTTGAGAGTGTGGTTTAGGATGTTTATATTAAATGATTGGACGGTGATCCAGGGCGTCATTCTCCATGTGTCTCTCTGAAACAGTTCCGAGGGCTTAGATCTGACTGTCTTCTCAGTGCGGAGCTCCTGTTGTTGAAACCGTTAGAAGCCTTTCTCCTGTGTTGAGATGATTCCTGGACAAGCCGCCTCCTGTCTGCTCGCATTTCTGTCATTCCTCCGCTCGGACCACCTCCACCGCTCGACGCCCATCTATCTCCCTCCGTTAGCTTTACATTACAGTCACCGCCTAATCCCGCTCACCCCCACCGAGTCGAGGCGCTGCAGCTGCCTTCACCGGACACTTTTAGTGGCGTTTGGGGTTTGGCAGTTTGTTTCTCAGAGCTGCTGCTGTGGTTCTGTCGTGCTCTGTTTAAACCCAGTGTCCTGTCCCTCTTCCTTCACAGGATTTTAGATGCACACACCCTTCTCTGCTTTTCCTTCTTTCCTTATTCATCCCCTCGCTCTTCTGCACCGCTGCTGGCCGTTCAGATCTAGGAGCCTGAGTTTAGATCGCTTTGGTGACATTTAGAGATTTATCTTGGGATAACTAGTCCTGCCACATGATACAATTGAGTTTAATATACATGAGTCTTGGCAGCACTTGAGGGGTGTCAACGTACGCAACACGTTCATAACATTCGTGAAGCGTGCATGTTTTACATGATATCAGTATGGACTCGTTTTACTGAGTCGTTTTCAAAATAAAAGTCCTCACTTTTCATTTTGAAAAAACTATATTACTTCGTCGGACAGTCAGAATAAAAATGACCAACTTTACTCCTTCGGTCATTGAGTTCTTCGACACTTGGGCACGTTTGGCCTGTACTTGGGCGTTTTTAAGCTCATATATTTTTCACTTTGTTGTTCTTTCTCCTTTTACTGTATGTCTTTTTTGAAATGTGCCAATATGTTAATATCTAACTCATTTGGGGTTAAGTGCTAGCACTGTTATCCTCTTAAGGAGAGGTTTTACTATATTTTTAGTGATGTTCTTCCCTCCTTATGGTATTGGAGAAGGCACAAGTATAATTGTGCATTGGTTATTGTGTTTAACTGACTGTTGCACTGTTATACCAAAGATTGATTCGTTACGCTTTGTCTTTAACTCAGAAAAGTGCTGGAAGTTAACGGGAATGAAATGCCTGTTATGTCAATCTTGAGACTTAAAATGCAAAGTGGTCTACTTCCATTCATGCATATAGTTCATCTATAAGGAAGTATTACGGTCACGCAGGTGAACGACTGTTCACAGGTGGTTGATATGGTGTAGTGGGTAACGTCTCTGCCTTCCCTGCTGTAGGCTGGGCTTCAGTGCCACCTGGGTAAGCAGCCTACACTATGCCAATGAGTGTCCTTGGGTAAGACCCCCAACACTACCTTTGCCTTCCTGTGTACAAAATGTAAAGTTGAAAGTCCCTCTGGATAAGAACGTCAACCAAATGCTGTAAATGTATTTATGAATATTTACATTTGACATTTTCTATATATTACATTTACATTATATTTACGGCATTTGGCTGACGCTCTTATCCAGAGCGACTTACAATTTGATCATTTTACACAGGTAGGCCAAGGTGGTGTTAGGAGTCTTGCCCAAGGACCCTTATTGGTATAGTGTATTAGGGTACTGCCCTGGTCGGGGATTGAACCCCAGTCTACAGCGTAGAAGGCAGAGGTGTTAACCACTACACTAACCCACCACATAGTTGGATGGAATAGTTTACTGCTCATCGGAAAGCGGCATGTAAAACAGCAAATGCATAAAAAAAATACATAATTAAAAAAGTTAAAAGTCTAGGCAAAACGTACCTAAGTGTCAAAGCATTTCTTGACTAAAGGGATAAAGTGTGGTCATTTTTACTTTGGCTGTCCAGAAATGAGGCGTTTTACTGAAAAAAGTAGTTTTTTTTTTTCCTTTTTGAAATTAAAGGACTATTTTTTTCCAAAAAAAAAAAAAAAAAAAAGTTATATTACTGCATAAAGCCTGTCCTGGCCTGATTGTCAATGTTTTGTAGCAGAGTCCAGGTGAAGTGTGACCCAGCCGTGTCTGTGCTGATACCAGTAAATCCATTAAAGAACTCATCGGTTGCAGATGCGCTATAAGGTGTCCTCTTAAAGCCACATTCACAAAGTGTGACTTGTATTTTTGGGCCGTGTTTTGTCTGCTCCTCCTCAGCTCCTGTAAATAAAACATGATTTAGGTCTTCCTCTCACTGCTTTTGCAAGTTTGACTAACAATTCTGGGCAGCCGGCGGAGTCCTGCTGCTCCTGAGTGTCTTTTAGAGAGCACCAGAAAACCTCCAGCGCTGCTATTAGTGTCATCATACACACTCATTACGAGAGCCCCAGCACATTCCTGCTTCCAGCTATTTCCTCAGACGCTACTCTAACCCAGCATGCACACAAACACATGCACTCATTGTTTTTCTACAGTGACAGGACGTTGGGTCATACTTATGTCCTGTACAATGTATATATGTAAATGAGGACCTACAGTGCTGTGCAAAATGGCCATTAAAAACAAGTTATTCATTTTTCAGGTGAAGAGGAAAATAAGTGGAATAAACGTATTTCCTGATGCTGAAACTTGATGGCATTTTGACTGCGAACTTCAGTGGATAGTGGAGGATGATCTGTGTATCTATAGGTTGTAATAATGTGTTTATTTTGTTTTATTATGAAGTTTTGCTTTTTCAGGTTTGGACAAATTAAATATGCTGCATTTCTTAAAAGCACTTTGCAAAGTCAGGAGTTGGTTGATCCTGTAGTCCTGTTAGTCTCTGGTTTTTCTACAAAAATCTGAACATTTTTGGCCTGAAAAATATGAACACACACACACACACACACACACACACACACACACACACACACACACACCGGATTCTGCAGGTAGCCCACACTTCCAGTTTAGACTTCCACTGCAAATCTGTGTGGTTCAGGAAGCTGTTCAAAAGGCTGTGGGCAGGGAAGGAAGCACTGAGGCAAAGGCCTGGAACTTCTGCTCATATTTTTTTCCCCAAAAATAAAATCTAAGCGGTGACTAATGCTCAGTAACCGCCTTGAGTTTTGGGTGCCGGAAATTTCCTCCCTGTGTTTTGTTACAACTGCTACATTCAGCCGAGAAACAGCAGTTGTGTTGGAGGTGCAGCCTGTCGGACTGCATCAGTTAGCTGATAATACTGGCTGACATTAGTGACCTGGTAACGCAGATAACGCAAAGATAAGTTGGGGCCTTTATTTCAGACCACCGGGATTCAAACTCATGTTCACCTGATGACTCTGTGTACACACGCATACATAAATAGAGAAGCCTCTCGGACAAAAAAATCAGTTTGTGGTAGCAACTTAAAGGCTCCGGCAGATGGCGTTGCACGAAATTGATAGGGCTATAAATACCTGCGGGGTGTGTGATGGGATTCATAGATTGAGAAGAGGTGGTACTTTGCAGTGATGATGGGGCTTTAAATACCTGCGGGGTGCGTGATGGGATTCATAGATTGAGAAGAGGTGGTACTTTGCAGTGATGATGGGGCTTTAAATACCTGCGGGGTGCGTGATGGGATTCATAGATTGAGAAGAGGTGGTACTTTGCAGTGATGATGGGGCTTTAAATACCTGCGGGGTGCGTGATGGGATTCATAGATTGAGAAGAGGTGGTACTTTGCAGTGATGATGGGGCTTTAAATACCTGCGGGGTGTGTGATGGGATTCATAGATTGAGAAGAGGTGGTACTTTGCAGTGATGATGGGGCTTTAAATACCTGCGGGGTGTGTGATGGGATTCATAGATTGAGAAGAGGTGGTACTTTGCAGTGATGATTGGGCTTTAAATACCTGCGGGGTGCGTGATGGGATTCATAGATTGAGAAGAGGTGGTACTGTGCAGTGAAAGTCTTGTTCAATGTGAGTAAACTGTGTCACAAAGCAGATTCAAAGGGTCTAAAGAAGCGATTGCATTTAGGCGATCGACACAAATGTGAACCGGAATTGAGAAAAGAGGCCTGTAACATGAACGTAGCCTAAGCTGTACGCACTGCATTCAGTTGCATGCTCACAGTTTGCATAATCACCGTGCACTGTTAGAAACAAAGGTTCTGTACAGGTGTATTTTTGTGTCATTGTGGTACAAACAATGTAAATGTTCCCATAAAGGTACACCAGTGGTTTTAAGGTCTAATTATGTACCTTACATACATTTTTTTTTTTTTCCAGGTGAAAAGTTCATATTTGTACCTTTTTCATAACCGAACAGTAGAATTAAAGCCTGGAGGCGAGGCGGGGTGTGTGGAGTCAGTACAGCTTAGAAAGTATCATTTCAATGGATTATGGTACAATTATGTTCCCTGACTAAAGGTACTGAGACGAGACCAGTCAAAAGAGGGCTACTGCCCCAATGACAGTTTACTACCTTTTTATCTGAGAGTGTAGAAAAGCGTTGACCAATAGAATGGAGCACTCTGGAGGTCACCAAAGCCAGGCATGGGCCAAGTGGCTACAAAGCCGCCAACATTGGCCTGTGGAGCAGAGGAACTGTGTTCTCTGAAGTGATGGAGCTCCACCACCTTTTGGGATGAGTTGGAGATCCAGAACTGATCGTCCACCATCAGTAGCTGACCTCACTAGTGCTCTCGTGGCTGAATGCAGTGAAATCCTCACAACAGTGATCCACCGTCTAGTGCTGTGTACATTGCGAATGGTTCAGACAATTAAAATGAATCAGATTGAAATGTGAGAGTTTCTGTTTACTGAACTGTTTCCTAAAGAATCTTATTTGAGCCGATGTGATGTCAGAAACGTGTAGGCCTGTCAGGTTGACAGGTTGTCGTGACAGTAGTGGTCAGAAGCGGTCACTACGTTCCTTTCCTTGGTGAAATTACACTGTTGTTGGTTTTTGAGTGGTAGCCTCTCCGCTGGGCTCCTGTCATTGACTCTCTCGTGGTGTGTTTGTGTTGGTTCTGCAGAAGCACGATCAAGGACAGGTCCTGCTGGACGCAGTCTTTAAGCACCTGGAGCTGACCGAGAGAGATTATTTTGGGCTGCACCTGGCCAACGATTCCTCCGACTGTCCGGTGAGTTCAGAGGTCACACGGGGAGCCGGGCCTGGGCTAAGCAGCTCTATCCCCGAGCGTTCATACTCGTGATCCTTTAAGCCGTTATAGATGAGCCTCACGGTGGAAATGGACAGCTCTGCTGAAGCAGGCCTACATATCAGAATGTGGGGCAAACCTTCTCCGCTTTATCGCCACAATATGACCTAGAATATTCCTTAAGGTTGACTTTTATACACAGGGTGACCTCAAACAGGTCGTCTCTCTACAGCTGCTTCTCTGTACGTGATATGAGCTGTTAGATCAGTTGAATTGATTCTTGCTGTACATCATTTTCAGTCTCACTTTATTTGGATAGTCCCCTATAGATTCTCTATAGATTGATAAGAACCCATCTGTTGACAGTTGGTTCTAAGCAGTGGTGAGGTTAGGGTTGGGATCAGGACCAGGGTGAGGGCTGGGTTAGAGTTAGGATTAGAGCAGGTTTAGTGATGGTCTATTATTGATGGTCAGTGATGGTCAGTTTAGTAGCTATTTAGTTGAATGTAACTTGAAAGTAAATGAAGTATCTAAAGTGGACGATCCAAATAAAGTGTTGCCTAATTTTCTTTATGCGTTGTTCCTGAAAGGTTTACATTCACTTGCTGTTGTTTATAGTTAATTTTCATGTTTATTACTGCGTCTTTTCTTTTTTGTCTTTTCCTGCTGTTCTTTCTTTTTCTTTTTGTTCCTTTCCTGTTGTTTTTCTTAGTTTGTGTCTCCTTTTTCTTTTTTCTCAGTTTTTCTTTTTTCCTTTGTATTTAATGCTGTTATTATAATTTGTATTTATAATATATTGTTGTCTTTTTCTTTGATTCCTTTCTTTCCTTCCTGCCGTTCTTCTTCCCTTCCTTCCTTTCCTTTCTAAACTTTGTTTCATCCCTTCATTCCTTCCTTTCCTTCCTTTCTTTTCTTCCTTCCTTTCATCCCTTCATTCCTTCCTTTTCTTCCTTCCATTCCTTCCTTCCTTTCCCTACTTTCTTTCATTCCTTTCTTCCCTTCCAGTCCTTCCTTTCTTTTCTTCCTTCCTTTCCCTCCTTTCTTTTCTTCCTTTCTTCCCTTCCAGTCCTTCCTTTCTTTTCTTCCTTCCTTTCCCTCCTTTCTTTCCTTCCTTCCTTCCCTTCCAGTCCTTCCTTTCTTTTCGTCCTTCTTTTCCCTCCTTTCTTTCCTTCCTTTCTTCCCTTCCAGTCCTTCCTTTCTCTTCGTCCTTCCTTTCCCTTATTTCCTTCCTTTCTTCCCTTCCGGTCCTTCCTTTCTTCCTTTTTCTTCCTTCCTTCATTTCCCTCCTTTCTTTCCTTTCCCTCCTTTCTTCCCTTCTTTTCTTTCATTCCCATCCTTCCTGTCTTCCTTTCGCTTCCTTCCTTCCTTTCCTTCCTTCCTTCCTTCCTTCCTTCCTCCCTCCCTCCCTCCCTCCCTCTGAAGCTTTGAAAAGTGCAACTCCAGTTGTTTTTTTTGTTTAAATTTTATAATCAATAATAACTTGAACGATGTTACGAACTGGGCTCTAAAGGGTTTCATAGTTTTCCTTTTAATGGAAGTGTCTTGTCATCTTTCTTTGTGACGTGTGTGCAGTCATTTCTGTTCTCTGGGTGAGACTGAATCCCCTTTTAAAAACAGAGGAATTTTTCATATGGATTATAATTTAATTTAAAATAACTTTTACTGTTTTCTCTCATTTTAGCATCTACACTTTTCTTTAACACTCTTGACATGTTAAACTTTACTGGTTTTACTGGTTTTTACAGGTTTGTAGCTTCCTACTAAATATTGTAAACCTTTGAGTTTCTCTTTCATATCACTGTTTTGAAGATTAGTGTGTGTATTTGTAGTATTTAATATATTTAAATATTTTGCATATTTTATGACCTCGGTAGGTGTGGTTTATTGACATGAATGGCTTTGATAGATTTTCCCCCACAGTAATCGGAGTATCGACGGCAGGCTGTCACATTATCTCCCCGTATGTCCGCATGTGGCTGAAATGGTTCTGCCGGAGTTGAATCGGAGTTAAAAGCTGTTAGTGGTGTTTTTGTGCTGTAATTACACTCCAGCCTCTGCTCACTAGAGAACTGTTGTGCTGAATTATTGAATGGCATTGTGTTGGACTGTTGCCTTGTTATTGAGTCTCCATCCTTTCTCTTGTCATCTCATCAATATTTTACAGAGGTGGCTGGATCCAAACAAACCCATCAGGAAGCAATTAAAAAGTGAGTGAATTTCCCCGAGACTCCTCACCACACGGTTATTTCACCTGATTGGCTTTCATCCTCGTTTTTATTCACATGTTCACACGTTCTCCTTTGCCAGGGGGCTCTCCTCATCATTTGAACTTCCGGGTGAAGTTTTTTGTCAGTGACCCCAACAAGCTTCAGGAAGAGTATACGCGGTAAGGACGTGAGAATGAACACTAAGTGCCTTTGAAATCTGCCCTGACCTTCTGGATTTCTGCGGCAATAGTACTTACGTCCAGGAGACTGTCGCACGAAGCACATTCAGCCTAGACGGTTCAAACACAGCTGCGGTTAAATTGTTTAACGATGCGATGAATGTACAGTTTCACTCCATTAAAATAGATGATTAAAAGCTACTTCATCAGTCAGCGCTGATTTGTTTTCAGGTTGCATGATTTATATGCATATTTTCAATTCTTACTCCTCTGTATTACAGGATGAAACAGCCTGATAAACACCCTCATTTATATGCGTTACTTACCACATACTGTATGTGTACTGTGTGTATCTATTTAGATATATAGATAGATATGCAGTATGTGGCAAATTATGCATAAATGAGGGTGTTTATTAGGCTGTAGATATACAGTACTGGGCGAAAGTTTTAGGCATCTAAGCAAATGTTTAAACAGTTGACCTCAGCAGGGAGTTTATCACGATATACATTAGAATAAAGTCATATTCGTAATTCAAATAAACATAAAAACAATAAAAATAACAAGAATTTCTTGGGTCCGTATTTTTCCTCGACACCTTCACAGCCGCCACAGAGACTCGTTAATATCATCAATTACATCATGAGCTCAATTTACTGAGCACTGATTGGTCAAACCAGGAGCTGCTTTTTAACTACATATAATACTGGGCTTCCTCGAGGAGAGGCTTGGAAATGGTTAAACAAACACACAAACATCCAGAAAATCACTGTCTTTGTGTGTGTGTGTATATATGTGTGTGTGTATATATATGTGTGTGTGTGTGTGTGTGTGTGTGTGTAGTTGCTGTCCAAAGAAAAGCCATGTGTCTGCATTTTTGTCGTTTTTTTATTTTTCTACATAATTCCAACACACCAGCTGAAATGCTCTGAAATCCTTTGTAATTAAACCTTCTCTCTCTCTGTCCCCCAAGGTACCTGTATTTTTTGCAGATCAAGCAGGACATACATAGTGGGAGGTGAGTTTCAAGCCTGTTCATGATCCATTTCTGCTAAATACAAATTACTGACGAATATAAATCTAGTCGACCTTCCCTATGAGCACAAGTTGTTCAGTTAATTAATGTTTGTTCGGTTTCTTTTAGACTGCCCTGTCCGCACAATACTGCAGCGCTGCTGGCTTCCTATGCTGTTCAATGTAAGTATGAACTTCTTTAACAGAGAACGACTGAATCAAGGCTGTTAGGCTACGTTTACGTTTACACAGCAGGTTTGTTTGTCTGTTCACATTGTCTTTTAAATGTGGTCCGTATGCGACATCAGTCTGAACAGATCAGCTCCTAAACCGACCCGCGTGGCTCAACCGGAGGTCAACAGTCGTGACGGCCAGCGAACGCCTGTCGCTCCCGGAGCTTTCAGTTTCATCTTCACCAGCATCACAGGAGCAATTATGAAGTTCCAGTGGTCGACAGCTGGACTCATCACCCAAAATGTGTTCGAGTTTGCCGTAAAAAAGGGTCCATTATTTGGCCACAGCCACTTCTTTAGTTTGCGTCCTCGGATTCTTTCAACATTTTTTTGGCGCTGCAGCTCGAATACGACGCGGCTGCGACGAGTCTTTTGTATTTTTTTGGTACAGAAACATCAGCCTAAATGTTTGAGCCTCAGCAGCGCGAAATTATGCCAAATGTCCAGTTGGATTGACGTAAAAGTCGCATTGCTGCAGATCTAATTCGGATCGGATTTCAGTACCACATATGAAAGCGCCTCAAATCGGAATTGTGTAACATCTGTGTCATGTTGAGGAAAACGATCGTATTTTTACCTGCTGTGTGAACGTAGCCTTGAACCTGGTTTTGAACATGATTAGAACATCCTCGTCCTGTGTTTGGTACCGAAAAGTGTTTGGTCTTTTGCCTCGTGTTCATTTTCAGTGACATAAAGAAAACATTTGAAAATGCTTGTAAATACAACTCCAATTCCAATGAAGTTGGGACGTTGTGTAAAACATAAATAAAAACAGAATTCGATGATTTGCGAATCCTTTTCAAACTATATTCAATTGAATACACTACAAAGACAAGATATTTAACGTTCAAACGGATAAACTTTATTGTTTTTTTGCAAATATTCACTCATTTTGAATTTGATGCCTGTAACACGTTCCAAAGAAGTTGGGATGTACAGCTTCAGTTGTTCAGCAGTCCGGCGTCTCCGGTGTCGTATTTTGCGCTTCATAATGCGCCACACATTTTCAATGGGAGACAGGTCTGGACTGCAGGCAGGCCAGTCTAGTACCCGCACTCTTTTACTACGAAGCCACGCTGTTGTAACACGTGCAGAATGTGGCTTGGCATTGTCTTGCTGAAATAAGCAGGACGTCCCTGAAAAAGACGCTGCTTGGATGGCAGCAGACGTTGCTCCAAAACCTGTATGGACCTTTCAGTATTAATGGGGCCTTCACAGATGTGCAGGTTACCCCTGCCATGGGCACTAAGACACCCCCCACACCATCAGAGATGCTGGCTTTTGAACTTTGCGCTGAGAACAATCCGAACAGTCCTTTTCCTCTTTTTTTTAAATCAATGTGATCAGTTATTAATCTCAGCGTTACTGAGCTCTGCTAAAGCCTGAGTAGACTGATAAATCAATGTGATCGGTTATTAATCTCAGTGTTACTGAGCTCTGCTAAAGTCTGAGTAGACTGATAAATCAATGTGATCGGTTATTAATCTCAGTGGTACTGAGCTCTGCTAAAGGCTGAGTAGACTGATAAATCAATGTGATCAGTTATTAATCTCAGCGTTACTGAGCTCTGCTAAAGCCTGAGTAGACTGATAAATCAATGTGATCAGTTATTAATCTCAGTGTTACTGAGCTCTGCTAAAGTCTGAGTAGACTGATAAATCAATGTGATCGGTTATTAATCTCAGTGGTACTGAGCTCTGCTAAAGGCTGAGTAGACTGATAAATCAATGTGATCGGTTATTAATCTCAGTGTTACTGAGCTCTGCTAAAGTCTGAGTAGACTGATAAATCAATGTGATCGGTTATTAATCTCAGTGGTACTGAGCTCTGCTAAAGGCTGAGTAGACTGATAAATCAATGTGATCGGTTATTAATCTCAGTGGTACTGAGCTCTGCTAAAGCCTGAGTAGACTGATAAATCAATGTGATCGGTTATTAATCTCAGTGTTACTGAGCTCTGCTAAAGCCTGAGTAGACTGATAAATCAATGTGATCAGTTATTAATCTCAGTGTTACTGAGCTCTGCTAAAGCCTGAGTAGACTGATAAATCAATGTGATCGGTTATTAATCTCAGCGTTACTGAGCTCTGCTAAAGCCTGAGTAGACTGATAAATCAATGTGATCAGTTATTAATCTCAGTGTTACTGAGCTCTGCTAAAGCCTGAGTAGACTGATAAATCAATGTGATCAGTTATTAATCTCAGCGTTACTGAGCTCTGCTAAAGCCTGAGTAGACTGATAAATCAATGTGATCGGTTATTAATCTCAGTGTTACTGAGCTCTGCTAAAGTCTGAGTAGACTGATAAATCAATGTGATCAGTTATTAATCTCAGTGTTACTGAGCTCTGCTAAAGCCTGAGTAGACTGATAAATCAATGTGGTGATCAGTTATTAATCTCAGCGTTACTGAGCTCTGCTAAAGCCTGAGTAGACTGATAAATCAATGTGATCGGTTATTAATCTCAGTGTTACTGAGCTCTGCTAAAGCCTGAGTAGACTGATAAATCAATGTGATCAGTTATTAATCTCAGTGTTACTGAGCTCTGCTAAAGCCTGAGTAGACTGATAAATCAATGTGATCGGTTATTAATCTCAGCGTTACTGAGCTCTGCTAAAGCCTGAGTAGACTGATAAATCAATGTGATCGGTTATTAATCTCAGTGTTACTGAGCTCTGCTAAAGCCTGAGTAGACTGATAAATCAATGTGATCAGTTATTAATCTCAGCGTTACTGAGCTCTGCTAAAGTCTGAGTAGACTGATAAATCAATGTGATCGGTTATTAATCTCAGCGTTACTGAGCTCTGCTAAAGTCTGAGTAGACTGATAAATCAATGTGATCGGTTATTAATCTCAGTGTTACTGAGCTCTGCTAAAGCCTGAGTAGACTGATAAATCAATGTGATCAGTTATTAATCTCAGTGTTACTGAGCTCTGCTAAAGCCTGAGTAGACTGATAAATCAATGTGATCGGTTATTAATCTCAGCGTTACTGAGCTCTGCTAAAGCCTGAGTAGACTGATAAATCAATGTGATCAGTTATTAATCTCAGCGTTACTGAGCTCTGCTAAAGTCTGAGTAGACTGATAAATCAATGTGATCGGTTATTAATCTCAGCGTTACTGAGCTCTGCTAAAGTCTGAGTAGACTGATAAATCAATGTGATTGGTTATTAATCTCAGTGTTACTGAGCTCTGCTAAAGCCTGAGTAGACTGATAAATCAATGTGATCAGTTATTAATCTCAGTGTTACTGAGCTCTGCTAAAGTCTGAGTAGACTGATAAATCAATGTGATCAGTTATTAATCTCAGCGTTACTGAGCTCTGCTAAAGTCTGAGTAGACTGATAAATCAATGTGATCAGTTATTAATCTCAGCGTTACTGAGCTCTGCTAAAGCCTGAGTAGACTGATAAATCAATGTGATCAGTTATTAATCTCAGCGTTACTGAGCTCTGCTAAAGTCTGAGTAGACTGATAAATCACTGTGATCGGTTATTAATCTCAGTGTTACTGAGCTCTGCTAAAGCCTGAGTAGACTGATAAATCAATGTGATCGGTTATTAATCTCAGCGTTACTGAGCTCTGCTAAAGCCTGAGTAGACTGATAAATCAATGTGATCAGTTATTAATCTCAGTGTTACTGAGCTCTGCTAAAGTCTGAGTAGACTGATAAATCAATGTGATCGGTTATTAATCTCAGCGTTACTGAGCTCTGCTAAAGTCTGAGTAGACTGATAAATCAATGTGATCAGTTATTAATCTCAGCGTTACTGAGCTCTGCTAAAGCCTGAGTAGACTGATAAATCAATGTGATCAGTTATTAATCTCAGCGTTACTGAGCTCTGCTAAAGCCTGAGTAGACTGATAAATCAATGTGATCAGTTATTAATCTCAGCGTTACTGAGCTCTGCTAAAGCCTGAGTAGACTGATAAATCAATGTGATCGGTTATTAATCTCAGTGTTACTGAGCTCTGCTAAAGCCTGAGTAGACTGATAAATCAATGTGATCAGTTATTAATCTCAGTGTTACTGAGCTCTGCTAAAGCCTGAGTAGACTGATAAATCAATGTGATCGGTTATTAATCTCAGTGTTACTGAGCTCTGCTAAAGCCTGAGTAGACTGATAAATCAATGTGATCAGTTATTAATCTCAGTGTTACTGAGCTCTGCTAAAGCCTGAGTAGACTGATAAATCAATGTGATCGGTTATTAATCTCAGCGTTACTGAGCTCTGCTAAAGCCTGAGTAGACTGATAAATCAATGTGATCAGTTATTAATCTCAGTGTTACTGAGCTCTGCTAAAGCCTGAGTAGACTGATAAATCAATGTGATCGGTTATTAATCTCAGTGTTACTGAGCTCTGCTAAAGCCTGAGTAGACTGATAAATCAATGTGATCAGTTATTAATCTCAGCGTTACTGAGCTCTGCTAAAGTCTGAGTAGACTGATAAATCAATGTGATCAGTTATTAATCTCAGTGTTACTGAGCTCTGCTAAAGTCTGAGTAGACTGATAAATCAATGTGATCAGTTATTAATCTCAGTGTTACTGAGCTCTGCTAAAGTCTGAGTAGACTGATAAATCAATGTGATCAGTTATTAATCTCAGTGTTACTGAGCTCTGCTAAAGTCTGAGTAGACTGATAAATCAATGTGATCGGTTATTAATCTCAGTGATACTGAGCTCTGCTAAAGTCTGAGTAGACTGATAAATCAATGTGATCAGTTATTAATCTCAGCGTTACTGAGCTCTGCTAAAGTCTGAGTAGACTGATAAATCAATGTGATCAGTTATTAATCTCAGTGTTACTGAGCTCTGCTAAAGCCTGAGTGTCCACTCCATGTCCACTCTATTAGACACTCCTACCTTGTCGGTCCACCTTGTAGATGTAAAGTCAGAGACGACAGCTCATCTGCTGCTGCACATTTTGTGTTGGTCATCCTCTAGTCCTTCATCAGTGGTCACAGGACGCTATTAGCTGGATGTTTTTGCATGGTGGACTATTCTCACTCCAGCAGCACTGCTGTGTCTGACCCACTCACTCTGTGAGGGTCCATGGGGGTCCTGACCACTGAAGAACAGGATAACAATTACAGTCTGTAATTGTAGAACTACAAAGTGCTCCTCTATGGTAAGTGGTGCTGATAAAACGGACAGCGTGTGGATACAAGGAGGTATAATTAATGAAGTGGCCGGTTGGTGTATATTTTCAAATAAAGCCATATTAGTTGTTAAGGTAAATCTAAGGCGAGTTACTTGTATTTGGGCGCATGCCTTGCACAAGCCACGCCCCTCCCCACCCACTGTACTCTGATTAGATGCGCCCAGAAGCCTAGCATCGATCGCTGGCAGTGGTTTTCGTGAAAGACGGTTAAAGAAAGCGAGGTTAGTGATCGCTTTTCATTCCCACGCACTTTTCTTAATTAACCCTTACTATTATGAGTTCGTTGTTGTTGCACCACCCACACAGTAGTTCAGAAAACCCTCCACGCTGTGCTTTTCTGCAGCCTCACACACTCTTAAGTTGCCCCTGAACCCCCCCCCACTTTAAGCCACCAGAGCACAGCACAGCCAACACAGCACATTCCAGCCACATACACACGCACACACACACGGCTTAACAAGCTCCAGCCTGTAAAGCACACAGGAACTCGCAGCTTCTGAAACACGCTTTATATAACACACCCCAGCTCACCCTATATGTTTGTCAGAGCTGCATACACAAAAATTTGGGTCCCACTTTATATGAAGTCTCTAATAACGGTGTGGTTACATGTCAACAACAAAATGCAACAATCTAATTACTAATGATTTAGTCACTATTACAGAAGTACATCTTATGTAATTACATGTGTATCAGCTTCAGTCGTTATATAGGTACAATGCAGTTACAGAGGTAATTATACAATGGTAATTAATGTGATGTAATTAGGTTACCTGTAGTGTATTAAAAAGACTATTACATAAGGCAGAACTGAAATGAATGCACATGTAATTACTTCTGTAATCCATCTGTAACATGGCTTAAATCATTAGTAGTTAGTGTTGTTACATGTTATTGATGTGTAACTACACAGTTATTAGAGACAAAAAAATGCTGTGCATTGTAATTTCAGTGTTTCTCGCACTGCATTTATCACGAAGTGGTGAATCCGTGATGATGTGGATTGGCCTGCGTTATTTTGAGCTAATGAATGTGATTTAGTTGGATCTTTTTAAACACCCACGGAAACGCTGAGCAGGTCAGAGGTTGGTTTGGATGTTTACAGCACAAAATATAAGGATTTGTCAGAGGCTCATTTGCATAATATGGTAATCGGTGGTTTCAGTATTACAAAGGCCAGTATCACTGTATCACTTAACAAACGTGGAAGGAGGGATGGAAGGAGGGATGGAAGGAAGGATAGGGAGATTAACAGTAAAAGGAAGAAGATATGACCGAGAGAAGTAGTTGGATGTACAAATGCAAAGATGGATAGGCAGATGGACGGATAGATGGATGGATGTGAAAAAAGATAAATAAATGGGTGGATGGATGGATAAATAAATAGTGAGATGAACAAGTGAATGGATAGATTAAGAGATGAACAGATGCATATTCATAGATAACAGACAGACAGTTGGATGGATGGATGGATGGAAGGGTAAGGGAGGTAAGCAGTAAAAGGAAGAAGACGTGACAGCGAAGTAGATGGATGTACAAATGGAAAGATGGGTGGATAGATGCGTGTATAAAGAGAAAAATAGATGGTGGGTGGATGGATGGATAAATAGAGAAATGAACAGGTGAATGGATAGATAAAGAGATGAATAGACAGATGGATATGTTATTGGATGACGGATGGATGGATAGGGAGATGAGCAGTAAAAGGAAGAAGGCATGGTAGAGGGAAAGATGGATATATGGATGGAAAGATAGGCAGATGGATGGAGATGTGTGAAGAGAAAAATGGATGTCAGAAAGATGGATGGGTGGATAAATGGAGATGAACAAGTCAATAGATAGATAAAGAGATGAAGAATAGATGCATATTAATAGATGACAGACGGATGGATGATGGAAAGTTGGATAGGCGGATGGATGGATGGATGGATAGAGAGATGAACATGTGAATGGATAGATAAAGAGATGAATAGATGATGGATAGACATGAATGTTAATGGATAACAGACAGCTGGATGAATGGATGGAAAGATGGATAGGTAGAAGAATTGATAGAAGATAGATGGCAGAAATATAGAAGGGTGGATGGATGGATGAATAGGAAGATGAACACGTGAATGGACAGATAAAGAGAGAAATAGATGGATAGATTGATAGAGAAGTTAATGGATGCATGGATGGACAAACAAAGAGCTGGACAAATGGGGAGATAAATAGACAAATGGAAGAATGCATGATAGACAGATGAGTATGCAATGGATGGGTAGATGGGAGGACGAACAGATGGATGAAAAAATGCATAATAGAAAGATAAACCGGTGGATGGATTAATGGTAGACAGACGCTGATGGGTAGAAGGATGGTTATGTAAAGATTAATAGGTGGATGGATGGATGGATGAATGGATGGATGGACTTGACAAATGGATAGTCTGGTAGATAGCTGAACAGGGAGATGAATGGATGGATGGATAGACTGGTAGATAGCTGAACAGGGAGATGAATGGATGGATGGATAGACTGGTAGATAGCTGAACAGGGAGATGAATGGGTGGATGGATAGACTGGTAGATAGCTGAACAGGGAGATGAATGGATGGATGGATAGTCTGGTAGATAGCTGAACAGGGAGATGAATGGATGGATGGATAGACTGGTAGATAGCTGAACAGGGAGATGAATGGATGGATGGATAGACTGGTAGATAGCTGAACAGGGAGATGAATGGGTGGATGGATAGACTGGTAGATAGCTGAACAGGGAGATGTATGGATGGATGGATAGTCTGGTGGATAGCTGAGCAGGGAGATGAATGGATGGATGGATAGACTGGTAGATAGCTGAACAGGGAGATGAATGGATGGATGGATAGACTGGTAGATAGCTGAACAGGGAGATGAATGGGTGGATGGATAGACTGGTAGATAGCTGAACAGGGAGATGTATGGATGGATGGATAGTCTGGTGGATAGCTGAGCAGGGAGATGAATGGGTGGATGGATAGTCTGGTGGATAGCTGAACAGGGAGATGGATGGATGGATGGATGGATAGTCTGGTGGATAGCTGAACAGGGAGATGAATGGATGGATGGATAGTCTGGTAGATAGCTGAACAGGGAGATGAATGGATGGATGGATAGTCTGGTAGATAGCTGAGCAGGGAGATGAATGGGTGGATGGATAGTCTGGTGGACAGCTGAAAAGGGAGATGAATGGATGGATGGATAGTCTGGTGGATAGCTGAGCAGGGAGATGAATGGGTGGATGGATAGTCTGGTGGACAGCTGAAAAGGGAGATGAATGGGTGGATGGATAGTCTGGTGGATAGCTGAACAGGGAGATGGATGGATGGATGGATAGTCTGGTGGACAGCTGAACAGGGAGATGAATGGATGGATGGATAGTCTGGTAGATAGCTGAGCAGGGAGATGAATGGGTGGATGGATAGTCTGGTGGACAGCTGAAAAGGGAGATGAATGGATGGATGGATAGTCTGGTGGATAGCTGAACAGGGAGATGGATGGATGGATGGATAGTCTGGTGGACAGCTGAACAGGGAGATGAATGGATGGATGGATAGTCTGGTGGATAGCTGAACAGGGAGATGGATGGATGGATAGTCTGGTAGATAGCTGAGCAGGGAGATGAATGGGTGGATGGATAGTCTGGTGGACAGCTGAAAAGGGAGATGAATGGATGGATGGATAGTCTGGTGGATAGCTGAACAGGGAGATGGATGGATGGATGGATAGTCTGGTGGACAGCTGAACAGGGAGATGAATGGATGGATGGATAGACTGGTAGATAGCTGAACAGGGAGATGAATGGGTGGATGGATAGACTGGTAGATAGCTGAACAGGGAGATGAATGGATGGATGGATAGTCTGGTAGATAGCTGAACAGGGAGATGAATGGATGGATGGATAGACTGGTAGATAGCTGAACAGGGAGATGAATGGATGGATGGATAGACTGGTAGATAGCTGAACAGGGAGATGAATGGATGGATGGATAGACTGGTAGATAGCTGAACAGGGAGATGTATGGATGGATGGATAGTCTGGTGGATAGCTGAGCAGGGAGATGAATGGGTGGATGGATAGTCTGGTGGATAGCTGAACAGGGAGATGGATGGATGGATGGATGGATAGTCTGGTGGATAGCTGAACAGGGAGATGAATGGATGGATGGATAGTCTGGTAGATAGCTGAACAGGGAGATGAATGGATGGATGGATAGTCTGGTAGATAGCTGAACAGGGAGATGAATGGATGGATGGATAGTCTGGTAGATAGCTGAGCAGGGAGATGAATGGGTGGATGGATAGTCTGGTGGATAGCTGAACAGGGAGATGGATGGATGGATAGTCTGGTGGATAGCTGAACAGGGAGATGAATGGATGGATGGATAGTCTGGTGGATAGCTGAACAGGGAGATGGATGGATGGATAGTCTGGTGGATAGCTGAACAGGGAGAAGAATTTAAAAACAATTAATCTTTCAGCGCAAGCTGTGTGTGTGTGTGTGTGTGTGTATTTTGGACCCCCCTGCAGGGCGTCTACTCACTGACCCCCCCTCGTCACCACATTGACCTCAATAAGAACGACTGACTCCTGACAGATTGGACTGTATGCGTTTGCCTTGGTCTTTAAAGAGCTCTTCAGACACTCTGGGGGGTTTTGACCATGTAGTTTAGCCGCTAAGTAGGTCAGAAGGGATTTGAACCAGCGCGTCAGCCTTCAGTCTCCATCTCCATCTCTCTGCTTTAATTCTCAGGGTCTGTTACTGCGATAGACATGATTACTCAATACAGCTCAGCCACTGAGAACAGAGTGTATTTACATAAATTAGTTTTAAAGGTACAGTGACAATAACAGCCTGTTTAACTGTAAGGAATACAGAGAGGCTACAAAATATAGCTGCACACTGGTCAGGCATAACATCATGACCACCTCCCTGTTTCTACGCTCATTGTCCATCTTATCAGCTCCACTTACTGTATAGCTGCACTCTGTAGTTCTACAGTTACAGACTGTAGTCCATCTGTTTCTCTGATACTCTGTTACCCTGTTCTTCAGCGGTCAGGACCCCCATGGACCCTCACAGAGCAGGTACTCTTTGGGTGGTGGATCATTCTCAGCACTGCAGTAACACTGACATGGTGGTGGTGTGTTAGTGTGTGTTGCGCTGGTCTGAGTAGATCAGACACAGCAGCGCTGCTGAAGTTTTTAAACACTGTCCACTCACTGTCCACTCTATTAGACACTCCTACCTTGTAGATGTAAAGTCAGAGACGACAGCTCATCTGCTGCTGCACAGTTTGTGTTGGTCATCCTCTAGTCCTTCATCAGCGGTCACAGGACGCTGTTGGCTGGATATTTTTGGTTGGTGGACTGTTCTCGGTCCAGCAGCGACACTGAGGTGTTTAAAAACTCCAGCAGCACTGCTGTCTGATCCACTCAGACCAGTGCAACACACACTAACACACCACCACCACGTCAGTGTGACTGCAGTGCTGAGAATGATCCACCACCCAAATAGTACCTGCTCTGTGAGGGTCCATGGGGGTCCTGACCACTGAAGAACAGGGTAACAGAGTATCAGAGAAACAGATGGACTACAGTCTGTAACTGTAGAACTACAAAGTGCAGCTGTACAGTAAGTGGAGCTGATAAGATGGACAATGAGCGCAGAAACAAGGAGGTGGTCATGATGTTATGTCTGATCAGTGTTTCTATACAAGCAGTATTATAACTATAAATACAGCTGTTAGTATGAAGAGTTTATTTTCTAAATAAAGTCAAGTATGAAGTATAATGTAAAGTTTGATATATTTTGTAAACATTGCTGTTTCCGAATGTCCATACAGACCATATAACTCAAAACTAAGCTGCAAAAACAGTCACATTTACATACATTTGTCTGTTCAGCCTAGAATATTGATCACTTAACACAGCTGTGTTGTAAAGAACAGGAGGTGTATTTATTAAGTTATCTGTTTACTGTATGTGCATAATAACAGTTCGAAGATACAGTACAATACAAACAAACAGTACAATAATAAGAATGATAGCAGAAACAATATAGAATAGAATTCAGTATTATGTATTTTGCAGAAATCCTGTTTAAAACATGTAAAACAGACGAAATAGCTCGAAACCGCTGGCGAAATTAGAGGCATGAATGCGTTTGTCATTGGCTCGATTATGAAAGCTGGTTACTGTTGGAGCTCTGCGAATGCCCCGCTTGCTTGCTGTCAGTAAATGAAGCCGAATTGATCCTTGTGGGTCTGTGTTTAAGTGCTTTTATGGACCACTAAGTCTAAAGCGCTGCTAACACTTCTTTTCACAGCTATCCAGTTTCAGGGTTGAGAGCGCTGGTGAAAATAAGCCAGTGCGTGTTGAACTCCGTTCACTGAACATCATGTTTCAAAAGGGTTTTTTTAAAAAACTTTTAAAGTCTTAACAGATTCTAAAAGACAAACTGTTCAGCTTTTAAGCTGTTGCTGAACTGAAAGGTACTTGCGCTAACTCTCGCAAACTCTCGCGTTCTCCCGTTACGAGAAGAGGTGCATAAACAAACGCAGAGCTGCTGCTGTTTTCTCTGCCTTTTGCGCAGAAACAGTAAAGAAGCAGCAAGTAAACGTGTTTAAGAGGCTCATGGATTTAAAAATGTGATGTGTGGAATATTTATTTATTTATTTTTCGTTTTAAAGGTACCAAAACTCGTTATTATGAGTTATGCTCATGCCTTAAACTCAGCTCAGTAAAAAGCTCCGCTCCACACGTGAGAGACTTTTTGCCATTTTTCTTTGTTTACTTGCTGCATTTTCTTCTTTTGCGCGCTCAGTTTTTATTGGCTGTTGCGGGAATCTGTTCAGATTGAGTCGTTGACCAGTTTACACTAGAATACACTCAGAGTCGGGTCGAAAAAATTCAAACGTTTGATAAACTCTGACTGGTCTGAAACGAGATCAGGAGGCTGTAATTCTGAGTCTGCGCCTCTCAGGCACAAAACTGTCGACTCTGACTGACCCAAACATCTGCAGACCACAGCCAACCAACACGGACTCGGCCTGCCGTGTAGTGTAACCCTGGCTTTAGATGACGCTTCTGTATAATGTGTTTGTTTGCTTTTGTTTGTTTTTTTTTTTGCATTGTAGCCGAGCTAGGGGACTACAGTGAGGCAGAAAATCCTTCCGGCTACCTTTCAGAGTGCTCCTTTATCCCCAGCCAGCCACAGGGCTTTGAGAAAGAAGTGGCCAAACATCACCAGCAACACAGGTGAGCCCGTCTTCTGCACTGGACAGAAACTCTTGTCCAGGTTATTGCATTCTTCAATATTGCACACTCATATTAACCTGTTAAATATAGAGAGAAACACAAGTAAGAGAGAGCAGGGCTCAACCCGACATGAGGTGCACTTTTTATGTATAACAAGCTGTGGCCGTCATCTATATTCCCATAACAATATCCTCTGTGAATTTTGTCAGTTAACTGCCAGATATTTCTCTTATTCATTTGCTTTTGTACCATGAAAAGAACTTATTTCAGGGCTCTTGATTACAGAATGCTCAGAATTCACACCTGCATTATTTACCTCCTGTAAAGTAGCGCATAAAATAGCAGTTTAGAAGTGTGTAAACAACTCCCAGTGAGAGCTAGTCAGGCTACAGTACAGCCAACACACCAGGGTGTTAGTTATAACATCGTGCTACATCTAAGACCCCCAAAGTTAACAACGAGGGAGCTCTATTTCCCCATATACATTTTCAAAACCATTAGTTTCTATTTCACAGGTTCATCGAAAACATGCAACAGATCATATGATGCTACATGCTATCGTGCTTTGAACGTGTTAACCTGTTCTGGAAACTGGGAATAAAATTTAAGTTTACATTTGCATATTCCTGAAATTTGTGTTTAACAGATGTACACCCGGCTAAAGCACAGGGTTTCAGCTTCTATAGTAGCAGTGGTTGAAGTGTTAATAAAAAGTTAACAAGATAATCTTTCCAGGCTGAAGCCCAGCTGCGGTGCACTTTATGCTGCTCTGATCTGTGATTGTAGCCCTTTCGTTCACATACAGCTTGCGAGCAGCTTTTAAAGCAATACCATCTGTAGACCACTCTGGACAGTGCTTGCAGGAGCCTGTGAATAAATCAATGAGCAGCAGACTGACAAAAGCAACAATAGAGTGGAGCTGAAGTTTTCCTCGAGAGACTTCACTGCAACAGGAATCCACAAATTGTGGGAATGAGAGTGAGAGGCTACAATCACAAAGGAGCTGAGCCACTGACATTGACACATACGCTCATTGGTTGGAACCTGCAGCCAAACTCTCTTCACTCTATGTGGAAATCATGTTTGTTCATGATGAAGCTTGTTTTGTCTGCTGCTGTAGTTTCACCAAAATGGCTCATGTGCAGCTGTGTAGCTTGGAGCGTTCAGAGTCTGTTGCACAGCTTCCTCTAATCTCCCGGTTTCTATTCTGAATGCATCTCCGCACCTAATTCTTCCTCTCCTCTGCAGTGGACTGAGTCCGGCCGAGTCCGAGTTTAATTACCTGAACACAGCGCGCTCGCTGGAGCTCTACGGGGTTGAGCTGCACTATGCAAGGGTGAGTGAATCCGCAGCCCATTTCATTCTATAGCCCCAAGCTTCACCTGTAACCTGATCAGGGTGCTTACACACAAGGCAATTTAAAGGTACATTAAAGCAATCGTGCTTAATATACACTCACCGGCCACTTTATTAGGTACCCTAACCTGTTCAATTGCTTGTTAACACAAATAGCTCATCAGCCAAGCACACGGCCGCAACTCAGTGCATTCAGGCATGTAGAGGTGGTCAAGACAACTTGCTGAAGTGCAGACCGAGCATCAGAACGGGGAAGAAAGGGGATTTAAGGGACTTTGAATGTGGCGTGGTTGTTGGTGCCAGACGGGCTGGTCTGAGTATTTCAGAAACTGCTGATCTACTGGGATTTTCAAGCTCAACCATCTGTAGGGTTTACAGAGAACGGTCAGAAAAAGAGGAAACATCCAGTGAGTGGTCAGTTGTGTGGACGAAAATGCCTTGTTGATGTGAGAGGTCAGAGGAGAACGGGCAGACTGGTTCCAGATGATAGAAAGACAACAGGAACTCAAATAACCAACCAGAATCTCTGAGGAACGTTTCCAGCACCTTGTTGAAAGTGTGGCATGAAGAATTAAGGCAGTTCTGAAGGCGAAAGGGGGTCCAACCTTTTACTAGTTAAGGTGTACCTTATAAAGTGGCCGGTGAGTGTAGGAGTCAATTGAATAAATAGATATAGAGAAAGGTCTATTGCTTTTATAAAATGGAGACAAATGTGGGGAAACATGCCAGCGTTCAGTACATCATTCCATTTATTGGTAGTCATAATTGAATGAACCAGTTTTTCAGTCTGCACAAAATAGTTGCACCTAATAGTAGCCTGTGGTCCCCAAGGATTAGGAACGTTAAGTGGCTCAACCAATCAGACTTGAGATCCATCTTTGTCTGTTATCATTGAGCTGTTGTGTGAAGTGTCATTTGAGACTCAATCCTGGATCCTACTGTACAGTGGAGAAGCCATAGGACAGGCCAGGAAACCTGTTCAGCTCTAACAGGTGTTGAATGATGTCTAGAAATGCTGGGCTGCCTTGAAGGGCAGTTTAAACACATACAGGACATAAAATTGCTTTGATTATTGGTTCAAAGTCAGAGTTGAAAACACATTTCGGACTTGATCTTCCTTTGAGTGACCCTGTACCTTAATAATGTATATTTTATTAAAATAAGCAATTGAACATTCCGTTTCGTCACTTACAGAACAATCATAACACTACTGAAACTTTACCGAGTATTTCAGTAGTGACCATTTCGGCAGCGACCGTTTTGGTTGATTTTGAGCAGAACTCCAAGCGCTAGCCAGGACATGACTCATGACAGAAAAAGAAGACTTGCAGACGCATGAAATCATAATAATTTTCATAAAAAAAAACACAAAAAATTACTTAATTGCAGAAAACACGCGTTTCGGTAGTGACAGTTCACTCCAATTAGATTTTTCAGACTTTGGGACACAGTCGGATCTAACTGCTCACCATGTGGCCATGAGGGACAGGGATTCAGTCTCACTTCCTGCTCTAAAATAGGGCGTGGCTAAAATTAGGCACCGCCTACAGACAAAAAGTGTGTTTCGGTAGAGACGTGAAAAAAATGCGGGGCAGCATTTATTTTTATTTATTTATTTATTTAAATTAAACTAAATCTAAGTCTTTCAAATTCACTTGAATATAAAGTATGAAGATCTTCTAAAAATGAATATTTTATCTAGTGTAAATTTAGTGCTTGGGGTTTGAGACCGACACCTCCCAAAAGAAAGTACCCTATAAATTATTATAATAATAGTTTATTACTGTCTACATTAATACCTGGAGTTTAAATACATCGAAGCAGTCCTTGTAAATATTTAAGATCTGAACACTGAATTGTTTTCGTGGATATTTTCCAGTGTGAACTAATTCAGTAAAATGGTCCCAGCGTTAGTGGCGGAGGGGAACATGCACGGCGTTACAAGGACAAAATAGCCTCTAAAGTCTCTAAAGAAAATGGAAGTTTTCACATTTACCACTATTTTCACCATTAACGTTAGCAGGTTCACTGGCCATTTTGGGTAGTAGACACTGTGACCCCTGGTTCCTATCACCACCACTGTGTAGAAATCTCAACTGCCCCACACACACTTTTTAAAGGCAGTGATCTTGGAAGGCTTTCAGGCTTATCCTGATGCCCTTCACTAGCGGAAGGGTCTCTGAGAGAGGAAGGAACGTGGAAGCTGGACATATGCCTTATTAATGTAAAGCGCCTGTCTGGAGCAGACAGAAGCCATCAAAAGCCTTCTAGATCTCTTAAGCTGGCTGGCTCACTCTCCGCTGCTCGTTAGCCGGGTTGCGTGCAGAGGCATTCACTTCTGGGTGCTCTCGCATCTAAAGGCCTTTGTGCTGAGAATGGACAGGCCATTCTTTTACTCTCCCTACAGTACAGTTATTATCCTGGAGCTTTGGGCTTCAGGGAGACTTGAGCAGTGGAGAAAGAGACAGAGATGCAGTGATACAGACCTTTTAGGCCGATGTGAGAGAAAATTATGCAGTGTTCTTTGAACAGAGCAGCAGTAAAGCGATTTGGGCAACTAGAAAAAGTATCAGTGCTTCCTTGCATCCAGTATTAGTTTGACTTCTCTGCGATTTGAATAAGATATAGACAACGTGAAATGAGTTCCACTGTTCCACTGTGTTAGGTGGGTTAGGTGTCTTGCTCAAGGGCACTTCAGTCACATACTGTTGTGCTCAGGGGATCAAACTGGCAGGTTCCCTAACCTCCAGCCCTTGACTGACCCCAGAGACGATGCACTGGCCGGGAATCAAACCCGGGTCAACTTCTTGGAAGGCAGCTACGCTCACCACTATACCACCAACGTCTAAACCGTATTCACAACTTCATCCCCTTTAAGTCAGAATCTCCAGGCTAGCTGCTTTCCTCGCAGAGCCCTGCAGTGCCGACAGCCTGGCTTCGCTCCGTCTACCAGGCCTGCAGGCCTCTCTTAGCAGCATGCTAGGGGGCAATAGCACAGTGCATACTCGTTTTAACCAGATCTTCATGGAGGTGGTACGAAGGGCATACATCGTGGCCCTACTAAGGGTCCAAAAGCTCTGTTTACCGCCGCCCTGGTAGTGCACGTTGTCTAGCACCACAATAGTGTGACGTTCACTGCTGTGAGTGAGCGTGATGTCAGGTGCCTGAGCTGAGATGGTGTATATTTCCACATTTTAACAGTGCAATTAAGTATAAATATAGTACAAGATTGTCCTGATGACACACATTGTGGTGTCGCCACAGATGTGTGATGTTTATGTTGGGCAGTTTTAGATCCATATGTCAAAGTATAAATGTGTATTTTAATTTTTTTATATCAAGCTACACCCTAACAACAAGCTGGAATACCATGTAAACTCCATAGCAACTACCTGGAGCAACTACATAAACCCAACCCCCAAGCAACACCATAGCAACTACCTAGAATTACTATATGAAAGCAATTAAACGATCAAAAGCAATCAACAGTCGTCCTCAACTGCTGTAACTTTTGAAGTTTTATTAAACTGGCTTTGCTGAAAGTTCATTCACAAGATTTCTGTTTCTACGTGGAATAAAACTGTTTTTAGGCAGGTCTTCGGACCGAATCTTGATCCTCATCCGTTTCTCTGTTTTCTTTCTCTTCCCTTCGTTATTCCAGGATCAAAGCAACACTGAGATTTTAATTGGGGTGATGTCCGCCGGAGTCGTTATTTACAAGAACAGGGTACGAATCAACTACTTTCCGTGGTAAGTAAACGCCCAAAACCCCCGTTTTTTTTTTTTATTTAGGTCAAATTTACAGGCTGAGGAATTACATGGAAGGGCACAATGATTTGATTAGTCATTTGTGATCCTTTAGGAAACTGTTGAATTCGTTACTCAGACACGCAAACATCTCGCCTTTCTGTGAATGTTGGCTTTTCAAATTATGAATAGCTTAAATGATAGTTTTCTGCTTCTTTCCTGATGCTGAAAAATGAGTAACTTGTACTCAATGGCTGTTTTGATTGGAAATTAATGAAGGGTGGTCTTACTTTTTACTACTTAGTCGACCTTTTTTAATCCCAAAGAGAAAATGCAGTGTTTCAGTTGCAAGACATATAATTGCACATAAACTTACATACACTATTCAGAAAATTAGAAATAAATCTAGACAGAAGTTAAAGTACAAGAGAAATAAAATAAGGTATATCTATTGGCATATTTACATGGCATATGAGACAGATTTGTTGTATTTGCATGACAGCAGGCACTGAGTGGTGTGAGGTAAACTAAAAGCACATATTATAGACAAAACTAACTCGGAGTTGTGTCAATATTACAGTGTAAAGTGCGCAAAGTGTCATTACAGCAGCAGTTATGATATGTTGCACAGTGTGTATTAATCGGAGAGGAGTACCTGAATGTACCAATAATTATACATTTTCTAAGGGCAGTCTTGAACCTAACCTTAACCTCAGTAACCAAAAAGAAATAATTTTGCTTTTTTTTTTTTTAAAAAACAATCCAGTTTTAGCCTTAATTTTTCTCTGTTTTTTCTACAAAGTCAGAACATTTTGTCTTAAAAATATAGAAAAACAAACACACAAACCCACACACACACACACTCTTCTGATGACACACTCGTCCTTGTTCTCAGAAGCAGCTGCTGCTGGACTCGTTAGCCCAAGAACAACCTGCTTTTTTTGAAATAGACGCGCAGATGCCTTCCAGTCAGGCTAAATTTAGAGCAGGACAGGGATAAACGCTAACTTCTCCAGAAAACGCTCGTGCTTAGTTATTATTCACCGAGTCTTTGCGATCTAGAGGCATCAAATGGGCGGCTGGGATGAACTTTCGGCTCCCAAACTGGATGGATGTTTGATTTTTATTCATTATTTTAGTTTTCCTCCCTCTGTGTCTTGACCGTGCTGGCAGAGGAGCTTCAGCTTGGCAGGCATGAGTCAGGATGTGTTTGTGTGTACATATGTATGTAGGTGAAGGTGCTTGTGAAGCGTATATGTTTGCATGCTCCTCTGTGCACGAGAGGGTGGCCTCATAATGTGGGATATATTTAGCCTGACTATGAGTCAGGTCTTAATAGGGGAAGTGCTTTTGTAGGGGAAGGGGAGGGGAGCTAAGTGGGTCAGGAGACATCAACAAATTATGAGCAGCTTTAATCGTATGTTTGCTGATGTCACTAAGAGTGTTTTAAGCGTTGCCAGTATTGTAACAGTTGCCTTTTTTCTGCTCTTTTGCAGGCTGAAGATTGTAAAAATCTCATTCAAGTGCAAACAGTTTTTCGTCCAGCTGAGAAGAGATGTGGTAAGTTATCTGCCGCAGTAGCCGGCACGCAAGATGTCTTTCCTAGTGGCGTGCACGATAGACAGGTTGTGAGTTGTTTTATGCTCAGTGGCATGCCTAAATAAGGAAATCCAGGTCCAAATAAGGGAATCTAGGTCCAAAACCGTTTCCTCTGTGAGGAAAATTCACTTCTGTAGTGAGATGTTCCTAAGCTTTTTATCCTATAAACATTTTCCCTCAATGCCACAGGCCCTCTCCACACGAAGACCATGTTGTTCGCTGTAGTTATTCACAGGACACACTTGTATGTGTATTGTGCACCCACAGGATCAACCAACATCGAGTTTGTGCCTGAGTTTAGTAATTAAGTAGAGTGATGGAAAAAAACAGCAGTAAGCAGCCAAGAGGAGACGACTATACTGTACTTTATTGGTGTTGAAATGCCACACAAGATGAAACAAATTCTACTGCAAGCTGTATAAAAGCCACGCTGAAGTACAACCTCGCAAAGCCAGATCAGGCAGCTCTCAAGGTCTTCTAGCTTTGACAGGAATGGGCCGTTTGATCGGCAAGAAAAGTACCCAGATTATATTTAGCATGCAATGCAAACTGTCTGATAAATCAGCCTCAAAGAATATCTCCTTGCTAAAATCAACTAAACTCGCAAAAGTTTCTACTCTTGCAAGGAAAGTTACCCGACATTCGACTGTTCTTTCTGCTCGCGCAAGAGTTTAATTCATTTTTCCGACAGCTGTGGGCGGGTCCTGACGTGATTCGTTACTGCTGATTTGCTGGAACTGTGTTGTGATTGGCTGGCTGTCAGTGGTCGTCAGAGCTTGTGCTGGATAGAAGAAACATGAATGGGACTTGCGCTCTAGAAGGCGACCTCCATAGTCCACCAGTACAGCGGCGTTAGCTGAAATGCTGCCTGTAATCACGGAATTCTGTCTTTGGGAATGTTCAGTAATCACGATTACTCAGCCGTGTTTTCCTCGCGCGAGAGCCGTCTCGCTCGCTCGCAAATTTTTCGTCCAGCTGAGAATGTTGCTCACTGCTGTGCTCCAAAGGTGTTTCAGCATTGGTCAGAATTTATTTTTTGTTGACTTTGTAAGATTCGTGATGTCTCAATAAATGTTTTCTGCTTTCTTTTATGACTGTTCGTTTGCCTCAACACAACCAATGAAAATGCACCCTTGAAAATGCGTCTGTGGTAACATAAACATGCGATCGAGAATAGGGCTGTGACAATGTGCGAATGTCATCAAAATACAATGCATTCTTAATACATAATTAGAAAAGAAATGTTAATACAACCAACATTTATCTTATATTAATTTTTTCGTTTTTGGTAATTCCCAAAAGTGTTTTTTTTATTGCTGCTGTTGTCTCATTTTTTTAGAAGATCTAAAATAAAATATGAAAAAAGAAAAGTAAACTATACAGATTTCTAACCCTAACATTTCTAATATTAAATGAACTCATTTTAAATCTGATCTTGTGTTTCCGGGATGAAGTGCGGCACTTCTGGCTGAAACGAGTGTGAGATGTTCTTGTTTTGTCTTTTTATATTCTTTATTGAGTTAGACAGTCAGAGTCCATACAAACAGATGTAAGCAGTAATAAAAGCAATGTAAGTAGATAATAATAATGAGAGTAGGACTCAACATCTGAACATCATCTGATCGTCTGTTTTCATTTCACTTTTTACAATTATAGAAGTCCAGCAGCTGTGTTCATTTGGACAGGAGGTCATGTAGAGGGTTCAGCACAGAGGGCAGGAGAGAAAATGTTTTTAAAGCTTCGCTCAATAGCGCACAGCGTACGACAGAATCGGGAAAATAGAGGAGGACTCCATGACCAAATAGAGGTGGACTGTACAACTGAATAGAGGTGCAAATCAGTAGCTGGTAACAGCTCCACGGAGAGAATTGTGTGTTTCATCCGTTCAGAATCGTCTCTTAGTGGCTGCTGAGACTTGTTTTCTCCCTGAGGCTGAAGGTGGCTTCCTATTCGCCAGCTTCTTATTGCAGTGTTCCACCTTAAATGGAGCGGCAGTAACATATAACTGCTGCTTTATTTAAGGTGGAATCCAGGAGTTTTATAAGAAGCTGGCTAACTTTATATTAGAGGTAGTAGCACAGGTATCTGAGCTGTGAGCAGTGTTGGCACTCTGTCACTGTTTGATCTACCGCTCTTTATCCGTGGTTAATGTACTCGACTGAGAAACCTCGCCGTTTCAAACAGCTTGGCTAATCAACTGTCCGCAGTGGGCTAAGCAAACCAGTGTTCTTCCGGTCCGGAGAGCTGCGCAGTGGAGTTTTCTTTACGTCTGTGTTTAACACTTTTAGCAGTACTACTGATCAGGTCAAATATAGCTATAAAAACTGTTCCGTTTATATTGCATTTTATAGCCTGAATTCCAGCTGTATTCGATTCATGACGCGTCAAGACCCCTTTATCAAAAAAAATTAATGTTCATGTGTGTGTCATGACAATTCTCATACCTTTGAAAAATAATTGGGGTCAACTTAAGTGATTGTGATCAGTTTAAATAAATCAGGGGGTTATTTCTGTGAGATTTGCATAATGCCTATTAGTGTACATACTATGTTAATTGTTAGTATACTTTAGACTTGGAGCTCCAGAACAAAGCTGAAGAAGCACGCTTCCAACACTAAGCATGCAAGCTGATTGACAACATCTGAGGTGAGAAGGGGGAGGACTGTAGATTAGATTTTTGGATGTGCTATCGTTTTAACGAAGATCCCAACGATCATTGCAGTGTACAAACCCCAAATGAAATGGGACTTTTGCATCCCTAAACCATTATGAATACTGGCTTTTGAACTGTGCACTGATAACAAGCTGAGTGGTCTGAGACCAGAGGGGACAGCGTCCATGATTTCCAAAAAGAAGTTCAAATGTTGAGTTGTCGGACACACCACAGGACACATTTCAACTTCCACTCAGTACTTTTTAAATGAGCTCAGGCCCAGAGAAGGTGGCAGCGTTTCTGGATCCTGTAGTTTCATCTTTGCATTTTAGAGTTTTAATTTTCATCTCTGGAACCAGTGAAGAACTGTGTTCACAGAAAATGGTTTTCAGAAGTGTTTCTGAGCCCATGCAGTGATTTCCACTACAGAATCATGTCTGTTTTTAATGCAGTGCTGCCTGAGGGCCCAAAGATTATGGTCAGCAAATACTGGTGTTTGGCCTTGTCCCTTACATACAGAGACTTCTCCAGATTCTCTGAATCTTTTAATGACACTATGTGCTGTAGATGATGAAAAGCAAAAGTTCTTTGCTATTTTATGTTAAGAAATGTTTATCTTGAATTGTTGCCCTATTTGATGGCGCAGTCTTTCACAGAGTGGTGAACCCCTCCTCATCTTTACTTCTGAAAGACTCCGCCTCTCTGGGATGCTCTATTTATACCCAGTCATGTTACTGACCTGTTGTCAATCAACCACCAGGTGTTTTTTTTTTATTAGCATTATGCAACTTTACCAGCCTTTTGTCTCCCCTGTGCCAACTTTTTTGGAAAGTGTTGCTGGCATCAAATTCAAAATGGACAAATACGATTTTCAATAAAATATAGATTGTAAATTATTTGCACATCATTGCATTTTGATTTGTTTACATTTTGCACAGCGTCCCAACTTTTTTGGAAATGTGGTGGTATTTACAGCCATCGGGAGCTGACAGTGAGCAGTAATCTGCAGTAACGAAATGCTTTGCAAGCCACCAGTGTGAAATGAAAGCACATATTGATGACCATGCAATGCTGATCTTTGCTTATTGGAAACGCACAGCTTATAATTACAGTCCTGCCGCAAGCGCCGAGAGAGAGAGAGAGAGAGAGCGAGACAGAGAGAGAAAGAGAGAGAGACAGAGAGAGAAAGAGAGAGAGACAGAGAGAGAGAGAGAGAGACAGAGAGAGACAGAGACAGAGAGAGAGACAGAGACAGAGAGAGAGACAGAGAGAGAGACAGAGAGAGAGAGAGACAGAGAGAGAGAGAGACAGAGAGAGAGAGACAGAGAGAGAGAGACAGAGACAGAGACAGAGACAGAGAGAGAGAGAGAGAGACAGAGACAGAGACAGAGCGAGAGAGAGAGAGAGAGACAGAGACAGAGCGAGAGAGACAGAGACAGAGCGAGAGAGAGAGACAGAGAGAGAGCGAGAGAGAGAGAGAGAGAGACAGAGAGAGAGAGACAGAGAGAGAGAGAGACAGAGACAGAGACAGAGCGAGAGAGAGAGAGAGAGACAGAGAGAGAGAGACAGAGACAGAGCGAGAGGTCCTTAACTTCTTATTAATTATGCAGAGTAGATAATGCACTCTGCACGTGTGGGAGCAGAGGGTGATCTGAGAGCAGAACGCTGGCCGGGACCCCGTGCACCAGCTCCACGTCTCCACGGCAACACCCCCCTCCCCGCCTTAGGGTCCTGAAAGCGCCCGGTCTGTGTGAATAATGTACAGGGGCCCCTTTTGGAGGCAGTTGTTCTAAAAGCAGGATTCAGTAGTGTCATGATCCATAATTCATGGCCAGATGGCTCGCCGTGGCTGAGTAGCCACATTTATTTATTTATTTATTTATTTTCCTGGGCCTGTGTGCGAGTGGTCCCGGATCGCTGGCCTGCAATTTACAGATTTACAGAAGCGAAGAGCAAAGCGGAGAAATGCATTTTCTCCCCTGCGGTGGTCCCCCGCGCCCACTGGAGCCTCAAAGACCAGAGCTTTACAGTTAATAGGTCTTGCTTCGGTCTGCCGTGCTGTTTACCAAATGGAGGTCTCTGTTGATGGCATAACAAGGCTGCTGTTAAAGGGAACACTGTGGAGCCTAGAGGGGGTGTTTTATCTCTTTTTTTTCCCCCATATTTATTTATTTATTTATTACGATTTAGCCGTAGCCATTTCGACCTGTTTCCAGTCCCGAAGAGGCACACAACTGCTCAGTTTAGTCTTTTCCCTGCTCTAATGCCTGGAGGAATCTGGAAAGGAACATGCGATCTGGAGATGAGTTGAGTGAGTTGTAGTAAAGCATGGAAAACGCTGTGAATGTGCCTTGTGCCTTGGTGTTGGTTGCCTGGACATCAATACCATAGAGAGTGTTGATGGTTTTTAAGGGTGTCACGATACTTTGGTTTCAGGTTTAATCGAACTCCAGTTGGTGAAACAAGCAGAAATACAAATGAAAGCTTAACAGATCAACTAAAGAAAAAGTTAGTTATTCACTAAATATCATGGAATCAGTTTTTTCTACAGTGGGACCTGTTCCAGTTTATTTCAGCATGGGCAGATCTAGAAGGGGGCAAAGGGTAGCAGCTGTCTGCCCCTCTGCAGTGCCTGTCCAGTTCCACAGGCCCTAAATATGATGCAAAAGTGTTATTAGTATGTAAATACTCCCAAAACTCGAGGTGGACACTTATTCATCTGTTTCTGAAATTTAGGGTATTAATGGGGGGTTTATCCCTCTCTCAACTGCAACAACAATCTCTGCTCTTCTGGGAAGACTTTACATTAGATTTTGGTACATTGCAGTGAGGGTTTGGTTGCATTTAGCCACAAGAGCATTAGTGAGGTCAGGTGCTGATGTTGGATGATCAGTTCTGCATCACTCCAGCTCATCCCATAGGTACAGGATGGGGCTTCATCACTCTAGAGAGCACAGTTTCACGGCTCCACAGCCCAATGCTAGGGCTCTTTATACCCCTCCTGCCGATGCTTGGCATTGGGCATGGTGACCTTAGGCTGTGCGACTACTCTGTTCTATTGGTCATTGCTTTTCTATGAGGATTATATAAGCTGTGACAGCATTAGGTGACCTTAAAGAAGCTGAATCCACTCATCCAGGGTGATATATGGATACTTTTATTGGACATACAGCATGCAAACCTCCATCTGCTGACATTTCTCCATTCTTCTCTCTCTCCTTTCAGAACGAGACACGAGAGACGTTACTGGGCTTCAACATGGTGAACTACAGAGCCTGCAAGAACCTCTGGAAGACGTGCGTGGAGCACCACACCTTCTTCCGGTTGGACCAGCCCGTTCCTCCTCAGAAGAACTTCTTTGCACACTACTTCAGCTTAGGGTCCAAGTTCCGCTACTGGTGAGAACTTTATGACCATTGAAAGAGTCTAATATTAGTGTTATGCCAGATTCACTAACTCACTTTATTCTCTTATGAATTCCAGTGTACACTACAGAGTAGAGTGGGCTGAGGGGTCCCATATGAAATAATATTTTCTCCTGTTTGTTTACTGCATGTCTCCATAAAGTTTGACCTCAGTCAGCACTAGCCGCTGCTTTCCTAGACTCTTGGAATGAAATATTGATGATGCTTTTTGGGACATTTTGAGTTATTTGGGGGAAGGCTTCGAAAGACGTCGTCCACTTTGCTCTGCTTTTCAAATATGTAAGCTCTTAAATGGTGGCTACCTCTACAGTACAAACACATTTAAATTCTGATCTCATTGGATTTGATGAAAATTGTGGAGCACATTAGGACATCAGAGGCAGATGGCATCGGTCAGTGGTCTGAAACTGCTTTTGCAAAATAATTACAATAATAAAAAAGAAGAATAAGAAAACGACCCTTTGGCTTTGCTCACACAGTCACACAGGAGGTAAAAGTGGCCCAAATTCGATCTTTTCCTTCATGTGACATAGATGTGTGTCAGTGTGAACCGGAACAAACGCACCGAATCTGACATTTTCAATGCCGATCTGAGGCGCTTTCATATGTGGTACTGAAATCCAAAACGTATCCGATCCAATGCGACTCAGTCTGAACAGCCAGATTGGAATTCATGACTTTGACGTCGGTCCAGCTTCACTTTGATCATGATTTCACACTGCTGAGACCTCACGAACATTAAGGCGGATGTTTCTGTGTAATAAAATAGAAGTGACTCATCCAAAACCCTCCGTGTTCAAAGAGATTCAGAGTGAAATGGCCAAACGTGGCCATAGGAGAAGGAGGGTGCCACGTCAAAGAACAGTCAAAAGTCTGAATGTAAAGTTGTTGTAAAGAAGTGACCGAGCTTCTGGGTGGATGAGCCCAGCTGTCGACCATTGGAACTTCGTGATGGCTCCTGTGATGCTGATGTAGATTAAGCTGACGTTCGTTCATAGTCATGATTGTTTACCTCTGGATAAGCCACTTGAAGCAACGTGACGCTCTGTTTTTTTGCACGTGTGGGTCAGTTTAGAAGCTGATCTGGTCAGGCTGGTGTCCCATATGGATCACATTAAAAATATCTTGTGAACAGCCAAACAAAAAAAAAAAATCATGGCCTTAATGTACGCTAGCTGCATGAGGTGGACGCCGCCAGATAGACGTCACTCAGCATGTTAATGTTACTGTATTACATTAAATCCAGACCACAAAATTTAGCTTATTAGCAGCTTATTGAGCACTTTTCTGCATTGCTTCCTGTGTGCTATAGCTGCACTCTGTACTATCTGCTGCCCAGCGCCCTCTGCAGGTGGAGGATGGTAGCCTTCAGCCTTTTAAACAGCAAACAGACACTGTGCTTCTGATGGATGAACTGCTTTTGCATAGACTGCATGTAAAGAAATGTTGATAGCAATGCTGAATGTCTGTCTCTCTTCACAGTGGAAGGACAGAAGCGCAGTCTGTGCAGTATGGCAAGGAGAAAGGAATCAAGGACCGGGTGTTTGCAAGGTAAAGAAACTATTACTGTAATGTCTAATGTACCCTTTATGCTGTAGGACTGATTTCTGTGTTGCTGTGGCCTTTTACAGCAGCATGATCCTTAACAGCACAAAATAGTAAACACATACTCCAGCAAAGTTAACTAGGGCTGAATCTGAAGCAGGGGGGAGGTACACTAGTATAAAAGTGAGTACCGGTGTGACGTTATCCCGTGGTATGGATATAACCATATTGTGATACTGTGATAAGCCCAAAATGAAAAACAGTCAACCCTACGAACATCATCCTAATGTTTGAACAGGTTGTCATTTTCTAAACTCTTAACTGGGCTCTGCCCCTTAGTCCCAGTGAAAGGAGCTCTTAATGCTTCAGCGCCAAGAGATTTTGGACAATTTCACGCTCCTAACTTTGTGGGAACAGTTTGGGGACGGCCCCTTCCTGTTCCAACATGACTGAGCACCAGTGCACAAAGTCCATAAAGACATGGATGAGCAAGTTTGGTGTGGAAGAACTTGACTGGCCTGCACAGAGTCCTGACCTCATCCCACCTTGGGATGAATTAGAGTGGAGACGGTGAGCCAGGCCTTCTCGTCCAACATCAGTGTCTGACCTCACAAATGTGCTTCTGGAAGAACGGTCAAAAATTGCCATAAACACACTCCTAACCCTTGTGGAAAGCCTTCCCAGAAGAGTTGAAGCTGTTATAGCTGCAAAGGGTGAGTCGACATCATATTAAACCCTATGGATTAAGAATGGGATGTCACTCAATTTCATATGCTTGTGAAGGCAGATGAGCGAATACTTATATATAGGAAATATAGCGTATATTTACTTAAAACAAGTAGAAAAGTATAGAAATAAGTTAAACAGTTATTTTTATTGTAACAAACTCAGCATTGTAACAATAGAAGAACCCCTTTTGGTGCTGAATAGAACCATTTTCCAAACCTTTCTACATGTGGCAGTCATGGGCTGGAGGTTAGGGAACCAGCCTTGCAAACAGAAGGTCGCCGGTTTCATCTCGTGAGCCGACAGTCTCTGACTGAGGTGCCCTTGAGCAAGGTGCCTAACCCCCAACTGCTCCCTGGGTGCCATGGATAGGGCTGCCCACCGCTCCGGGCAAGTGTGCTCACTGCCCCCTAGTGTATGTGGTGTTTGACTGCACGGATGAGTTAAATTGCAGAGGTGAAATTTCCCCATTGTGGGACTAATAAGGGTCACTTAATCTGTATAACATAATATACAGCACATTCCGTAGATCTGAAGAACCCTTGTACAATACAAAGAACCCTGTAATCATGCAGAGGGTTCTTGGGGTGTTTATGGTTCTGTATAGAACCATTTTTCCTTGCTAAAGAGAGTGTAGAACACCTTTATTTGTAAGCAAACGTCACTGACCGTTTTGTCGACAAATCCTCACCGCCCTAGAGTTGACCTGTTTGCGTGAGCCTAATCATTTGGTCTATGAGGTCACTTCTATGCACACAGCGTCGGTGATCCAGCCACGTTCCACGTACTGATCCTTGTTGGCCATGTAGCCGTTAACAGAGCAATTAGGTTAAAGGGAGGTGAGCGAAGGGAGGCTGAAGTGCGTGGGCTGCTGCGGTCATAAGTCCTACCCAAAAAGCAGATAAACGCAGTCATAGCTGCTCAGCCGAAGGCCACTGGAGTCAGTCCTGCTATGTCATCGCTGCTCAGCGCAAATCAGTCTGAAGTAATTTCGTTAACTGCTGCTAATTCGCCACTAAATGTGTTGGCAGCGTAGTCAGGAGAACCGCTGAAGCCATGGAGAGTGAAAACAGTAGTTTGTACTTTGTAGGGCCTAAGTGAGCAGATTTTGGATGTAAGGAATGTTGTTCTAGATATCAGAAGGTGTTTTACCTTGCATATTTGAATATAGGCTTACTTTTACCTTTATTGCCATGTTCCATTGTCTATCTCTCCATGCACACCTAAGAACGTGTGATAGAGTGACAGTAATCGCAGTAGCGATTAATCAGCTCTGTCTTAAATAGAACGTTAATCCTTCTTGCAGCACAGTAGAGGCCTTTTTTCCCCTGTTTGAGTGTTGCAGGAGATCACTGAGGTTGTAGGTTCACCTATTAAACATGTTTAGCAATAGATTTGAACTTCATGTAACTGATATACATGTAACTGTTACACAGTTGGAACTTCGTGGCCCTGATATACTTGTTGTTGAGTTTTTGTTGAATGTATCTTGTAATGTTTTTGGCACACTTACAATGGGCTTTTTGTGTCTGACAAGCCTCCTGTAGTACTTCTTGGAATCAGAATTCACTTTTTCCTAGAACCTCCGTTCTGAGATGAATCACCACTGGTTATACTGTCACAAGTCAAGCTACACCCCAGCAGTTAAACATTTTTGGTTAAAAAGCAACACTTTAAGCACATTAACTTTACAAGATTAACATGGAATTCAATGTCACTCTTTCAGAAGACGTGGAATTTTGTGGAAGAAAAACACGATCACACATGGAAAACAGAGTGTAGGTCATTTGGGGTTTGATTCAGTTCGGGCATCTACTTCAGTTTAACAGCTTTGGCTGCAGGTGAAGACCCACGGACCTTAAATAGCTTCAACTAAAGAGTGATTTCACTCAGCGCTCTCCTGTCTTTAGGTTTTGTGGAGGCTCCGAGTGTTTTTCCGTTTGACGTGCAATAAGTTGCTTTTGGCAGCTTCACTTGATTTGTCAGCTCATTCAGTATTCACACGTGGTCATCAAGTATATTAGTGGCCTTTTTCCTCCAATGTGATTATTATGTGTCAACTTGATTATTAAGCACATCTTGTGTTTCCTAGATCTCCCAGCAAACCCCTGGCCAGGAAGCTGATGGGAGTGACGGACTGGGAGGCAGTGAGCAGGAACTCGCTGTCTGAAGAGAGACTGGAGACCCAGAGCCTGCCTACCCGTTCCCCTCCTGGAACACCTAACCAGTGAGTGACCATCGGCACCAACCTTTAGAGCTTTAGTCGGGCCTGACATTTATTGTGGTTTTGGTCTGAATGTGAACCTGAGCTGGACCCGGCCCAGAGCACTAAGTTCCAAGCTCTACTCTGCAAAATTCTGTCTATTCTCGGCTGCAGTGCAACAGAATTTTGTGTGATCTCAGCTGTAGCCTGAAAAAATTCTCCCCCACTCCAAATGTAGCCTGAAAAAAATTCTGTTTCAATCCAACTGTGGCTTGATACCATTCTGTCCCAATTCTGTCGTGTCCTGTCCCAATCCGACTGTACCCCAACAACATTCTGTTCCAATCCCAACAACATTCTGTTCCAATCCCAACAACATTCTATCCCAATCTGACTGTATCCCAACAACATTTTGTCCCAGAGTGACTATCCCTAAAAAATTCCGTCCCAGTCCAACTATATCCCAACAACTTTGTCTCAATACCACTATATCCCAGCATTCTGTCCCAATCCGAATGTATCCCAACAACATTGTCTCCTAGTCTGACTGTGTCCCAGCAGCATTCTGTCCCAATCCAACTTTATCCAAACAAAATTGTCAAATTTCTGTCTGAACTTGTCCCAAATCATTCCACCAACCTGGGGACTGAATAAAACTCGACATTCCTAATGATAGCGCCTGTTTGTTTAGCATGGAGACCGTGTTTGTTTTTTTAGCTGCAATGACAGGAGTCATCAGCTCATCAACCAAAAAATAACCTAATAACCTCAGCTGTCTGCAGTTTAAACTACACTCTAATAAACTTATTCATCAATCAGTCGACTTCCAACAACATTCCAGAAGTTTTCAGTCTGGATAAACTTAAGGCCTTATTCTCAGACTGACCTTGTGGCCTCGCTTTACTACCCGGCATAGTACCTGACACACCCGATCAACTAATCAGCTATTTAACAAGCTCATCCTGAGCTGAAGCGGGTGTGTCGCCGCAGGGAAATGATTAAACGGTGGACAGCTACTCCAGGAAGCGGCTCGGGAACCTTTGGCCTGCTGCATCTGCTGCCAAGACACGCCCTGTTAGTAAAGTGGAGGAAGCAGTTAAGGGTGGAAGTGAAGGAAGCTGATGGCAGGTGCCTCATGTATGAACTGTGCTGGCATCTCTAAGGCAGCGCAGCATTTCAAGTCTTACCCACAGAGTCCTTCAGGGGAAATTTGACGAGATGAGCTCAGACAGCTGCCTGTGGGGCGGGGCATGGAATCCAGGCACTGCCAGGCTGGAAATGCTCTACAGCAGGAGCAGTCACAGAGAGGGCATTCAGGAAAGGAGAAAAATTACAGAAGGGAGAGTTTAGAAAAGTATCTGGAGTTATTGTTGCCGTTCTTTTACACATTTGTTACATAATTATTTAACTGTAATTAGGTGATTGCATTATTAATGGCGTAGTTATGTAATCACGTTTTCATTCAAGTTGCTCGGCTTACCTAAGTATAGTTATTCAATTACATGAATTACAAGTTGGCACTTAAAATGACAAAGACTTGACATGAAGCAAGGCTGGACACACCACAGTAAATGGCTAGTGCCAGGAAGTTGAGGATCTGGACATTTGAACTACACATAAGGAATAATTGATATAAAACGACAACACGTTTTTACCAACAGCTCAGCAGTGGTGGACAGTAACTGAGTAAATGTAATGAGTTTCTGTACTTTAGTATTTTTTGGTGTATCTGTACTGAAGTTCCTCCATTCTGGACTTTTTCCTTTCACTCCACTACATTTCAGAGTCTAATATCCGACTTTTTCCTCCTACATTTTGAGAAATCTCTGGTTCCTTTTGGTTTCTGTGTGTATAAAAACGTAACATGTCAAAACGAAAGAAGCGCAAAGCCAGAGCACCAATCAGGGCCCAGCGGTCACTTTGTTTAGAGCTGGTTTTGACCTGTTGGTCATACCGACCCAGTGCAGCACGCGGTTCAACGTCAGCGCAGCAGCGTAAAACTTTGGGAGAGTCTGTTCAACATAAATGATGAACTAACCTAACTTTGTGTAAATAGAGCTCAATATAGAAATATGTCCACATATGCAGTCGAGACTGACGCGGCTTTTTTCTGAATTTCTACAAACACCATTTCATTTTATAGTAAATGAGTTTGGGCTGGTTTATGTTTATGAACAGACGCCTACAGATCAACATAGTAAAGGAGCTCATCTGTGATCCTGAGTTTAAAGCCAGTTTTTATTAAATGTATAACTGTTTAATTTCATCAACAGTTATTATTCTTTTAGTACTTTTACTTTATACTTAAGTACATTTGAAGGCAAGTACTTTTGTACTTTTACTTGAGGTCTTAAGGGAGGAACTTCTACTTTTACTGGAGTGATATTTTACCTTTGGTATCTCTACTTTAACTCAAGTACATGATTGCCACTGCAGCTTAGTTAAAGGACAATTCCAACAATTTTTCAAAATTTCAGGTGTAAACAAAGTCATTTTGGCCTGAAACACACTTCACACAAGGATGCGAACGTAGACGCTTCGAGCTACGCAGATGGGCTTTCACGCATAGTTGCATTCAAAAATGTATCACGACGCATTTCATAACGCGGCACAAGCGCAAGCTGCATTCTGAGCGTTACAGCAAGGGGCGCCATCACTACAGCCAAGCCTGACCAAGTGGTCTTGTACCCCCAGAATACTTCAACTGCCATAGCAGACAAGCAGTTGAGTCTCTTGCAAAGACGACATGAACCCATGATTAACTATGGCATTTCCAATCCTAGAGAAGAGGTAAAGCAGCTCACTCTCCTCTACTGTCTATGTTTAGCTGTTGAGGCTGCTGGAATCACAGTAGATCCCTCTCTGATTTGTACTCTGCCGCCCCCTTCAGTACTGAGTGTTTTAACCTCCACAGCGACGTAAGAACGCGTGGTGAGTTTGTACAGAAGGGCCGAGCGTTTGCAGTGTGCTGGCCGTGCGGTTCATTGTAGAGAAACTTGTAGACTCTCTTTACAGTGGTGGTGATGGGAACCAGGGGTCACAATGACTACAACACAGATATAGCCATTTTATTTACCGTACAAAACTACTAGTGAGCCAACACGTGTCCTCTGAGTTCATATATGTAATGTTGATGTTGGCAAATCTTTTGTTAATTTTTTTTGCCTTTTTTATAAAAAGCAGTTTCTCAAGTGATTCATGTAATAACTTTGCAACTTTCTGTGAGGGATCTTTTAGAGGAGGACGCCTGGTTCCTATCACCACCACTGTGTGGTTTTCTCTAAAATGCACTAAATCGCATTGAACCACTTTAACATTTTTAATTTAATTATGTGAAAATGTGAAAAAGGTGGAATTTAATAAGCTTTAATAAGTTAAGTAAACAGTTTCGTGCTCTGCGCAGTGAAGACTCCCAATCTTGTGGCCTCTCATTTTTTGTGCTAAGCCGGTGGATTAATTCTTCATTGTTATGTGTCCCATATTTTAAGGGTTGACTGTCTGCTGATGTTGACTATGAGAATTAACGATGATTTAAAGAAGATTAAAGCCCCACTGTTTTGTTTCGTGCACCCACAGTAGGAATTCGTTGTTTGTGCAAGAGGGGCCCCGGCCGCGGCCGTCTTCCATGGGTCATTTGGTGGAGCACGTTATTCACGCCTCGCCCAGCCTGCCCGCCTTCACCAACCACAAATCAGCCTCATCCACGCAGGCCAACAGCATCAGCCTGGACACTACACCGTAAGTCCATCCAGAGTGTGAATATTTGGCCATAGTGATTGTACAAGGAGGTGGGGGTCAAACCCCCCCCCCCTCCTCCACCAACAACCTCCCAAGTCTACAACATGAACACTGCTTTTATTTTAATTTTAATTTTAATTACACTGCGTAATTCACAGTAGCATGGCTTTAATTTTACACTATACTGTTGTGTGCAAAAGTTTAGGCACCCCCAGGGCAAATGAATTGTTTTAATGCTCATATAAATGAAATTAAGTCAAGGAACAAACTTAAATATGTCATTTTTTTCTGCTAATTTTCTTGCACATATTGGTGACAAAATACAAAATTTGCCATAATTCTTGCACAGCTTGCATTTTGCATATGACTGCGTATGTATAAGTGTATGTAATATATATCACTACTGTTGGAAAAAAGCCTTGTACCTCTTTTTCTGGTTTTTCAGTTTTTGACAATTTAAAAATTATTGTTGCTCTTTACATTGTGTGTAAATTTCACGGCGATTTGATCAAAAATTGTAACTTGGAAAAACATCTGGTTCCATTGACTTCCATTAAAAGTAAAGTATGTTTTTTCCTTGGCCGATTGCTGTAGCTATAACTCTCACTCCATTGGGCTGCAGTGTAATAGCTCTGAAACAAACACTGGCCATTGACCTCTGGCTGACCAGTCAGAATCCAGAGTTCTGTAATATGGAAGAAAAAAAAAAGAAGTCCTCAAAATATCTCAGGATCTGGTTGCACAACTGACGGGTTTCTAGCACATGAATGAGTCAGAATTGTGCTGACGTTGTTCTTTGGAGTTCATGGACGTTTTATTTCAGTCGTCTGCAGCGAATCTGAGTAGCCGCACCGTTCTGGCTCAAGCTGTGGCTTGCGCTGCAAGTTTTAAAGCCCATAAGCCAGCATTTTCTTCACACATGGTCAGAAGCAAAGCTTAATGTGTCGCTGCTTCTTGCTACCACTTTTTATTATCGCAGAGAACCCCTATTTTGTTGTGTCTGTGGCTTGCAATTACGGTTCACGCCCTCCGTCACTGTCATTAAACCGTCTCAAATGGAAACAAAATGCACTCGGAGCTGCTGTAAAACGTGTTTACGGCTCTCAGAGCGCCAGCGTATTGCTTTGGCTTGTGGAAAACATGCCATACTCCTTTGTGCTCCCTTTGAAAGGGTCTGCCATATACTTATGCCTAATGACCCTGGCAGATATTTTCATGGCTTATGGTTGTTTTTGCTTTTTAAATGCTGAACTAGTTGAATAAATCCCCCAGAACCCGACCCCCCCCCTCCCCACCTCTCGCCTTTGTGTCTGTCTCCTTTAAAACTGTCACAGGAGTGGACGTACGTGTGTATTTTCAAGAAATGGTTTGGGAATAAAATCTTTTTTTTTTTTGACCTAAACATAATTGATTAGCCAGGACATGCTTGGTGACTGAAATTCGCTTCTTTAGTTGTGCACTGAAGCTATTCTCGTGTTTCGCGTGACGTCGCATTGTTTAGTCGGTCATTTTGACGACCGAACCAGGGAGTGACTGCGCTGCACATTGCCTTCAGTTTGCTGTGCTTTGTAAATGATTCACCTGCAAGACGCACCAGAAGCCGAGAGACGAGACCTTTAATTCCGTGTTTTCACTCCAGGTTTGGAGCCGCTGCACTGTATAGTTTGGTGTCTTTTTTCTGCTGTTCACACCTCGTTCAGCTCAAGAAGGGATTGATTTGCTAATAATATCAGGTATTTTAACCAGGGAAACACAGTTATGCAGTGCAGGGGTTTCAGGACTGGAGCCGAACTCTGAACTAACTGCACCAGCAAACTTACAGAATCACGTCTGTCGACACACGACGTCGTTTTCCAACCCACGGCATTCAGTCTGATATGTAACGCTTATGTTTCTCCATTCAAACCTCATTTAAATCTCCAGAAACAGAGAGTAAAGTTATACCGGCTGTTTGCAGCTCCTTTAGGGGGACTACTGTTTATCTCTCGGCTGCTAACGTGAGCTAAAGTTCTCTAAAGGCCAGCATTGTTCACATCTGTGTTAATCAGCTGTTGATAGTATTTAAAAAATTTTTATTTTTTTTTTGGGTCAATTCCAACTTCTCAAACCTAAGAAAAACTAGTGTTAAAGAGCAAAGAAGCAATTTTTGGTCACCTACCCAGAAGCATAATAGTCAGTCACTCTGTCAGTAGCAGTGGTTAACCGTGGGTTTCTCAGCTTTGTTGAAGGCCATGAGACCATGTTCTCTCTCTCTGCCTGAGCCCGCACGGTCGTCACAGCAGCCCCCAACTCTGCCTGCCCATTCAGCCATAAGTACACAGAAAGACTGTACAGATCCCCGTTGTCCAAATATACCCTGAGCTTGCAGTAGCTGAAATCATCACTGCCATATCCTGCATATGACAATTGTGTGGCTTTATATACCAAACATAGTCGTTACATTTTACATTTTATTTATATATATATATATATATATATATATATATATATATATATATATATATATATATATATATATATATATAATTCTTTTTTTTTTTAAGATGTTTTGCCGCCTCAGAATTATACAGACTGTATTTGTTACGGCACCTGATAAATATAAATTATCTCTGCTCTAATTGCAAAAAGCAATCTGGGCTGAAATGGTGCTTATGAGTTCAATGTGAATGGGTGGAGCTAAACTACTATAGGCTGAATATGCAAATATTTGGGGGGGGGGCACATTAGATTACTTGTTGTGTTGATTTTCTAAGTACACATCCTCTTTTTAATGCAGAATTACTGTTTAATTAACATATTGCGAATAATTTAAACAAAAAGTGTGGCCTGTGCAAAAGTAGTGGCGCATTTTAGATTTTGTTACATTTTTTTCCAATATGTTGAACATTTTGCCGAATTTTAATTATGTTCTCTGCAGACGATGTGCTAACTTATGTTTATTTAGGATATAAACAAAACGTGTAGTTTTGGCATGCGAATGACGCAAAAACAGCAAATTCAAACTGGACTGTATTCGCAGCTTGGGTCCCATATATGGACCATGTTTACATATTGTATCAAACTATATGATAACATTTTCCATGTTATGGGCTCTTCTTTAAAATAATGGACAGCCTAGTTTATCAGCTTAACCTAAATTAGGACTCAGTATTGGCTGATGCGTATTCCCATGAGGAATGAGGGTGAAAAAAATCTGATGACTCTTACCTGGTCTGTTTGATTTATTATTGATTGATTGATTGATTGATTGATTGATTGATTGATTGATTGATTTCTATAGGTCCCCAGAGGGTGTGGATGTGCCGCCCCCAGCTCTGCCGCCCAAGCAGTCCAGGAAGAACTTGAGTCAGCTCATTCTTTCCCACTCCCAACAGGATCTGGACAACCACATCAACGAGATGTACGACGTCCCCGTGGCGACGGACAAGGCCACGGTATGTCATAAACTCCGGCGGCACCCAACTGCTTTCAGCATCACATCAGCTTATACAGCGTATACAGTGCAGGTAACTCGGGGGCCAGAACAGCCCCTCTGAGCCCTTACTGACCCCGAATGACGACTAATCGTGGGGTTCCTGTTATTGAAGCAGGCTGGCACACGTCCTAATGGCTCTTCTGCCCCTCCCTGCTTTGGTAGACCACTGATGTGGTTTCATTCACACAGTGTAATAAAATTTAACTGTATTGTTTATGCACCTATTTAAGTTTCATGGACTCATATTAAAATATGGCTTATTAAAGCTGTGTATTTTCTTAAGTCACAAGTGGGAAAAACATACATCAGTGGCATCAACAGTGCAGCAAGTTTCATCCTTGTGCAACAGACTGACTTTCCGTGAGCGATACGGAGTCTAAAAATAACTGATATCCGCTGATATAATTTTATATAGCATATTAATTTTAAATTCTCAGGTCTTTTTAGTCAGCAGAGCTTTACTGACTGATGTCATGACAGACGTCAAAAAGGATCTCACATTTTCTGACACTCAAAGTCTTGAATACCTTAAAGTTCATCGCATTAGGGATGAAGCTTCACACAATTCTTCGTGGTTATGTTGGTTTCTGTTCATTAATTTTATTTTTCTTATTCTAGCTGGTTTTTGTGTCATAACATGCTGTCCTCATGCCAGAGTTTAGGTTTTTGTCATGAAAAGCCACAATCATTTGGGCGTTTGTCGTAGTCTTTCACTAATTATCAGTGCTACGTTTACGGGAGTCTTGCTGTAATACCGATAACTCCGCTGGACCCAGATATTGGCCAGTATTATTGATATCATCCAAGTATTCAGACATTTGTCTTATATTTATACTTAATGTGTCAAGTTTGTTGTGTTAGGAAACAGAGGGTCAAACCAAGTGACGTTTATTTTGAACAGAACATTTCAAGATTGTAATTTTATTTTTGGCTCCGTATTCTTTCATCATGCAGCTGCTGTGTTTCAGATCGTTATCGTTTGCGCAGTTTCTTTGCAGACGTCTGCAGATTTGCGTCCAAAAATGCCTTAATGCACTTGTCAGTTTATGATCCCATCAGTGAACACAAGCTCAACACCATTGTGAGAAAAACAGCCCCAGAGTTCGTTGTTTTTAGGCTTTGCCTGCTAAAAGGCTTCACAGTAGCCTTTCTGTGGTCTGGTTAGAATTCCTCTCCCGGATTTCTCTGCATCAGTTTGATGTTGTGTTAAGGCCTAAAATCATGACCACCTCCTTTTTTCTACACTCATTGTCCTTGTTATCAGCTCCACTTACTGTATAGCTGGTCTTTGTAGTTCTACAGTTACAGACTGTAGTCCATCTGTTTCTCTGATACTCTGTTACCCTGTTCTTCAGTGGTCAGGACCCCCATGGACCCTCACAGAGCAGGTACTATTTGGTTGGTGGATCATGCTCAGCACTGCAGTAACACTGACATGGTGGTGGTGTGTGTTGTGCTGGTCTGAGTGGATCAGACAGCAGTGCTGCTGGAGTTTTTAAACACCTCAGTGTCACTGCTGGACTAAGAACCAGAAATATCCAGCCAGCAGTGTCCTGTGACCACTGATGAAGGACTAGAGGATGACCAACACAAACTGTGCAGCAGCAGATGAGCTGTCGTCTCTGACTTTACATCTACAAGGTGGACTAACGAGTTAGGAGTGTCTAATAGAGTGGACAGCAAGTGGACACTGTGTTTAAAAACTCCAGCAGAACTGCTGTGTCTGATCCACTCGTATCAGCACAACACACACTAATATACCACCACATCAGTATTACTGCAGTGGAGCTGATGAAATGGACAGTGAGTATAGAAACAAGGAGGTGGTCGTAACGTTATGCCTGATTGGTGTGGATCTATTTGTTAAACATAACAAACCTTGAAGCTTGAAGAACTGAAGTTGCCAAGTGCCAGTGGTTTAATGGTTAAAGTGTCCAAATACTTTTTGGGGTCACTGTATATCAGCTCAGTCCAAATTTGTGGCTTTATTATATTCGAGACATTTATTTGAACTTTTGTTAATCTGTCCTTCAGCTCAATGGGGTCGTTCCTCATGATAATCTTGTCCTGATCAAGATGAGGCCGGATGAAAACGGAAGATTTGGATTCAACGTTACGGTAAGTTTTTTCTGAAAGCTGGTCAGAAATGGATGACGAGTACCTAACAGACCTAACTGTGCTTGTCTTGTTTTTGTCCTGTTTGTTATTAAGGGCGGTTCTGATCAGAAGATGCCGGTGATTGTGTCTCGCGTGGCCCCAGGAACGTCTGTAAGTATCAGTCACAGCTTTCAGGAGCTCTTTTGTTGGCTTATTTTTAGTGGATTGCTTTTAATGAGGATGTTGAGGAAGCAGTGAAGGCTGTAAAAGTGTCTGTGAGCAGGCTAGTCGAACCACTTAAGTGTTTTTACAAACAGCAACAGTAACTTTCACGCTTAGCAGCCGTAGTAACAATACACTTCAATTTTACAGAGCTAATGCACTTGTACCGCTGCCACATGCACTACCAAGCCGCTTTCCATTCAAAGGTTTTGCAAAATGTAAATGAATTTCCATAAAATTTGGTAAAATGAAAACTACATTTTTTCGACGGCCCTTAGAAAGTCAACCTTTATTTAGACTTAGGAGTACATTTGAGGGTGAAACTCATTTACAGTGTAGCCATGCAGAAAAGGCAGGGATTGAAAAAGTTTAAATGAAATTGATCAACTAAAACAAATGAAAGTCATAAAAAAAAAACAGCTGAAATAGGAAACGGGCATAAAATAACACTAAAACTTGAAATGAAAACACATTAAAAGTAAGTAAAGTAAAATTTTAGACAATTTTAATTATTTACTAAAAAACAGTAGAAGAATTAAGATTGAATAAAACCGTTGCAGTAAAATAGTGAGAGAAAATAAATGGTTAATAATAATAATAATAATAATAATAATAATAATAAAAAGAGATGGAAGGACATTCAACTACCCAAATAATATTTGGTCAGGGTGGTCTTGTAGTGGTCCTTTTCCATTGATGGATGGAGGTGAGGGGGGCTGATCAATTGTACTTGAGTTGATGATCTAGAGTCTATCTGTGAACCTACAAAGTGATCTAACGTGGTTTGTTTCTGAGAAACTGGCAGCGGCACATGTGAAGCCAAGTCTTCCGATGTTTTTCCCTCAGTTCATCATCTGCAGTTTCTTTATCTCGTCCCCTCTGTGTTGTCTGTCTCCTCAGGCTGATATGTGTGTGCCGCGCCTGAACGAGGGCGACCAGGTCGTGCTTATAAACGGACGTGATATTTCCGAGCACACTCACGACCAGGTGGTCATGTTCATCAAGGCCAGCTGTGAAAGCCACTCAGGGGAGCTCATCCTGCTGGTCAGGCCCAACGGTGAGAGCAGACTATGGCCCAAACCCCTTTCTTATTTTTACCCCTACCCCTTGTTTTCGAGTGTCTTCTTGCCCCTTAGCACTGCACAACATCACCCAACTTTAAAGTCATGCTGAATCGAAAATAAACCTTTTTCATGTTATTTCATGTGTCTGTTCATATCAAGCATGATTTATCATATCACGTAATAGACGGAATTCTTGTATCAAAAAATCTCGACTTTTACTTCACATCTAAAACCTCTCCTGATTTTTGGTGATGTCACCGTGCACCAGCAGGTGGGAAAACTTCATGGTAACCCATGAGATCATAATTCACCTCACCCTTCCCCCACCTCCCACCTATCCTGAAGAGAAAATGCTCAGCCAGTTCAGAGACCCTCCCCGAAACTGTGTTTCTCTCACAAATACATCACGATATGGAAGGAAAGCGGCACAATTTTCCATTCACGTTGGCTTTAAGTTTCCTGGTTGATAATATAATTGCCTGGGCCTGATTTACAGAAGTGCTGAATGTGATGAGTTTAGGTATCTTTTAAAGTTTCCCCACAAAACAATAACAGTTGATATACTTTGTACTGAATCTGACTTTACATCTACAAGGTGGACTAGTGAGGTAGGAGTGTCTAATAGAGTGGACAGTGAGTTTTAAAAAATCCAGCAACACTGCTGTGTCTGATCCACTCGTACCAGCACAACACACACTAACAGTGTTTGGACTTTTTTAGCAAACGCTCCAAAATCGTGGACGGTTTAAATGCGTGTGCTTCTCAATACTGTTGATACTATGATGAAAAAAATGTTCAAATTCTTCAAAAGCCTATTATGCATGTACCTTCATCTGCTTACCTTGGGTAAATATTCCATAACAGTAGCTTTGTGCCTCTTGTGAGTACATGCAGGTGATTCTGAAGGCGTTACCTCCCCTGATCTCCATCAGCTGCCTAGATTCAGCCTTTACTTTACGGTCCTGGACTTGAATGCTAAATTAGCAGATTGAGCTTGTTAATGCAGCTTACATTACAGCTATACTGTTTCAGATCGTGGAGCAAGAGCATTTCCACATTGGTGCATTGTTGAGTTTTTTGAATAGGTTTGAATAGTTGGAGATCTCTCAGATACATGAGGGCGAAATGTCATATCGCAGACAAAATCTCACAACGCTGACTGTCATTATCCTTTGTAGCTATCTATGACGTGGTGGAGGATAAACTGGAGATGGAGCCAGACTTCCAGTACATCCCGGAGAAATCCCCCTCAGACCCCTCCCAGCTGGACCAGGACGCCTGGAGGGACTCCATGCAGCAGCTGAAAGACGGCCTCAGCGGTGGCGCTGTACTTGCTCAGTTTGATGTGAGTCTTTAAGGGAAGAGATTAGCCCAAAATGTTTTGCGCTTTGTTCATAAACAGCCACTTAACTTCATGCAAGTGTCATTTTAACTGCTATATGTTTACTACAAGGGCCAAATCAGGCCTTCAGAATTATGTCAAAAAAAAAAAAATCAGTACTTTTATTGCCCTTTTTTGCAACTACATTGCCTTTTAAAATAGTGTGTGTGTGTGTATATATATATATATATATATATAAAATAATAGTAGCAATAAAAATAATATATGATGATATTAGTTTTAAATAGTGTCTACATATGGATGGATGGTCGCACCACCATTATTAGACTCTGAGAGGCATAAGTGTCTAAAAACAATAGATAGTAAGTGTATTCAGATGAAGATTGTGTATATATGTATTAGGGGCGCGTCAGTGCTGATACTTTATTGTATTGATTATCGATCCGGTACCGTTTACTTATTTACTCTTACTCATAAAAATCCTCCGATACCAGCTGATACAGTGTGACAAACCTGGTGTACTCTGCTTGGAAGTGCAGGGTTATTTTAAGCCCTCTTAAGGGTTATGTAAACATACAGCAATCAAGGCGTTTGCCAGGATGTGGTCTTATCTACAAAAACTTCCTATTACTTCCTCTGTTTAATCAAACAGCTTGTAATATCTTTGTTTTGCTTTACCCGTTAAAACTGCAACGCTCGAAGAGAACTTGTTCTTATTTTTATTGGTTGTTGGTTAAAACCTTCAACTCCTTGAGATCAGCGGTGGATCCATATTCATATTTCATAAGCTCCATTCAGAAGCTGGGCGTCGTGTGAGGCTGTAGCTCTTCTCTCCAGTCTAATAGACGGTGATGTCATTTTAAACCCTTATAATAAAAGAAGCTGAACTTTGTTTTTCTACTGAAAGTCGACCCGTTTTTCCCCAAATCTGGGCTCTAAACTATAAACAGACGGCGTCTCTTCCGTGATAAACTCTGTGAAGTAGTAAATTGTAAGCATATAGCAATATGTGTAGATCATAAAACACATGTTCTGTTAATTTGAGCGGAGCTTTTACAAAAAAATAAAATAAAAATTTACGTTACGTTGCTTTATGATTTGGTCACGTAAATGCTGATGAAAAAAACAAAATATACCCTGGTCAATAAGAGGTACATGGATTATTTCTGTATTTAATAACAAACACTGCTCTACAGTACAGATGTTGTCATATGGAGATTTTCTGTTTACACTGCTTTCAATGCATTGTTTCCATAAAAAAGGAGCAAGTGCAACGTCTCCATGTACATTTGCATTCATTTTGGTATCATAATATCAAACAAATTATGGTTATTGTCTCATCTGATTTACATGGGTGCAAAGGTGGGGGAAGGTGAGTGCATAACCCCCTTGTTGTACCTAAATAGAGATTATATAAAAGAAGTATATTAAAATATATACACATTACTCTAAATATATAAAATTAATACACACCAGTATTGCACCAGTACTGGTTTTGTAATAACAGTTCTACAGATTTTATAGGATATATATATATATATATATATATATATATATATATATATATATATATATATATATATATATATATATATATATATATATTCCAGATGATACAAGATATGGATAGAAGATGTACAAGATATCAGTGCAGGTATAGAAGTGGTAAGATACACAGGTTCGTGAAAATCCATTGAAACCCATGAATAGCTGGCTCAACAGATAGAAAAGGCTTATCTGTAATAACAGAGCTCATGTCAGACATCCCAAGACATGCTTCCCAGTGTTCTCTCCTGGGATTGGTGTAAGCGAGGATTTTATTTCTTACAGATCTCAAATTTCTCTGTGCCTGCTTACATAATCAAAGGACTACCAGTCATGTCTCTGTGTAGGACACAGCAGATTTTCATATTTGTTCATATTTTTGTGTTTTTCTTTGTAGCAACTCTACCGAAAAAGGCCTGGAATGACAATGTCATGTGCCAAATTACCTCAGAACATTTCCAAAAATCGCTACAGAGACATCTCACCTTGTGAGTATCATCACCTCTTGATGCCTTTTGTTATATGCCACAAGCCGGGACGCTAATACTTAACATGTTATGTTAACTTGATCTTCAGACGATGCCACACGGGTCATCTTGAAAGGCACAGATGACTACATCAATGCTAATTACATAAATGTGAGCTTATATTGTTTTTACTATTAATTAATTGATCATTCTTTTTATACAACTACAAATGCTTAGGGATTCTTAATGGTTTTGATTTGATTTTTTTTTTTTTTTTTTTTAGATGGAAATTCCTGCTTCCAGCATCATCAATCGTTATATCGCCTGCCAAGGGCCCCTGCCAAACACGTGCACTGACTTCTGGCAGATGATCTGGGAGCAGGGCTCCTCCATGGTGGTCATGCTCACCACTCAGGTGGAGAGAGGCCGGGTAAATGTCACCCTTCACTTCATTCTGAGTAGGATTCTGCAGTGGTGTACCTCAGGACTCAATTCTGGGATCGTCTTTATTGCTTGTGTTAATGGAATTTTCACACTTTGACAGTTTTTCTTTTTTTTTTTATGTTAGTTTTTAAATGTATTTTTAGAGTTGGTGACATGACTCCTGCCATCTTATTGCAGGTGAAATGTCATCAGTACTGGCCCAATCCCTCAGGTAGTGCCACCTATGGTGGCTTCCAGGTTTCCTGCCAGACTGAGGAAGGAAACTCTGCATTCTTGGTTCGAGACATGACCCTCACTCACACAGAGGTAAATGTGTGTTAAAGCTCATCTGAAACTGACCAATTAGTTGAGTACTTTAGTACAAGCACTAAAATCAGCCTGTTTGTTAAATTATGTTTTGTGTTCTTGGTGAGAAGAACCTACTTAAATAGCAAGAAAGATTTCCAAGCCCTAAACGCATGCATGTTGATGCTGTTGGCATTACTATTGGTGTTTGATTCAGACCGAGGAGAGCAGGGAGCTGACCCAGATCCAGTACCTGGCTTGGCCTGACCATGGGGTGCCCGACGACTCCACAGACTTCCTGGACTTTGTAGCTTTGGTTCGGAGTAAAAGAGCAGGAAAAGACGAGCCGGTAGTCGTCCACTGCAGGTAAAGGAAGTTGTTATTTACTAAGTTGTTACTAAGTCTGTTTGGGATTTTTATTTCTTTTCTTGTCAGGAAACGTAAAGTGGTTGATGATAAAAACATGTAATTCGATATTACTTATGATAATCAAACTCTCTCTCTCTCTCTCTCTCTCTCTCTCTCTCTCTCTCTCTCTCTCTCTCTCTGTGTTCCTGTCTCTCTCCCTTTCTCTCTCTCTCTGTCTCTCTCTAACTCTGTCGGGCTATTTCTACCCCTCTCTCGCTCACTCGCTCACTCACTCGCTCTCTGTTTTTGTCTCTCCCTTTCTCTGTCTCTCCATCTGTCTTGTCTGTTTCTATTCTCTCTCTCTCTCTTTCTCTGTTTCTCTGTCTTTTTCTCTCTCTCTCTCTCTCTCTCTCTCTCTCTCTCTCTCTCTCTCTCTCTCTCTCTCTCTGTGTCTCTCTCTCTCTCTCTCTCTCTCTCTCTCTCTCTCTCTCTCTCTGTCTGTCTGTCTCTCTCTCTCTCTCTCTCTCTCTCTCTCTCTCTCTCTCTCTCTCTCTCTCTCTCTCTCTCTCTCTCTCTGTCTGTCTGTCTGTCTGTCTGTCTGTCTGTCTGTCTGTCTGTCTGTGTGTGTGTGTGTGTGTGTGTGTGTGTGTGTGTTCAGCGCTGGGATTGGCCGGACTGGAGTGCTCATCACCATGGAGACGGCAATGTGTCTAATGGAGTGCAGTCAGCCTGTGTACCCGTTGGACATTGTGCGGACCATGAGGGATCAGCGGGCCATGATGATCCAGACCCCTGTGAGTGCTCTTTCAGTCCAGTCTCTCATTTCTCCAAGTATTCCTCTCCCTCGTCTAGTTTTGTCTGATACTAATGTCCTAAACTGTATGCAAATATGAGCTGGAGAAGAGAGGAGAGACTAAAGCAGATAATCCCTCAGCTCCAGCGTGACTGGGAAGTGCTGGCACTCTGCTACACGGTGTGTACGGTGTGTACGGTGTTTACGGTGTGTACGGTGTGTGGTGGCTTTTGTCTCCTCCCAAGGTGGTCTGATTTTTGTTGAAGGGACACATGGCTCTTCTGAACATTTAGGTTGCGACCCCTGGTCTGTAGGCAAAATAAAGCGTTCATTTAAAGGGGTTGGTTACATGATGGGGTTTTGGGCCCAGACAAGGCGGTGGGGGTGGGGGAGGTCTCCGTGGTTGAATTGATGATACAGCAGCTGTTTAATCTGGTTATGCTATGTGAGGCCTTAATGAAGGCCGCCTGCCCCGGGGCTCCGAGCAGGAGAGCTTACTAATTAGACAAGGGAAGAGGAAAAGAGCTGATGTTCAATCCTTCCAGCAGATGAAACATACCAGCACACTCGCTTTTATACATGTGTAATTGCTTTTGTTCACATGCTCACACTTTTTATACGATGTTAGGATGTGGGATCATACATATGTCTCATAAAACATGTCTCAAAATGCTCTCATGGACCACAGACTGTACTGATGAAGTAAGAACCCGTTTTTTTGTTTAAACTGAGAGGCCACATGTGCTCTTAACTAGAACTCTAACGGGCTAAAAGAGCCAACAGCCTAAACAGCTCCATCATTAATATCACAGGCTTGAATTAAAGCACTTACAGTGTGATTCACTGTAAAACGGCAGAATAAAAGACTAAGCATGTCACTTGAATGGATTACATGCTTCAGATGACCATGTTTCAGTCCAGGCTGAATCCCAAACGGCTCTGTACTCCCTAAAGAGTGTGTTACCTATGAAAGTTTAGAACAGCCAAATAGTGCGTCATTTATCCAATGTGGATGTGCCTGAATCCCAAATGACTATTTCCTAGCTGTATTTTGCTCTGTTGGGCTGCAGGATCCAGTATTTAAACTCCTACGCACACTATGTAGGGAGCAGGGTGTCATTTGAGATTCAGCCGCAGCTGAGAAGAGGTGTGCAGTTAGCTTGGTGCTAAATAAGACTCACAATGGTAATTTGGTGCTATTTAGCGACTATTATTGCATTAAACATTGCTGTGTTATTATATGTTCATCATTATACGACAAAAAGTGAGAAAAAAAAACAAAAAACATAAAATGACTAATATACAGCTATGGGCAACTGACCGTTCTCCTCATTCAGCGGTCAGTGGTTGCTTGGTAGTCATACCGTACTCTAAAGGGACTGCATTTCTTGTCCGAATACTTATGTCGATTATTATATATAATAAATTATTTACTGAAAGTTTGTGTATTTTATCATATTTTATGTTGGCCGCCGTGCACTGCGCACGGCCTCAAGTGGCTTATTGCTTTAATAAACATTGTTATAAAGTGTAATAGCCATGTTTAGAGTGCCCTATAAACACATCATCACGTGTTGTATGTTCATAGATTCTTATTGGCATCGTACTTTTAGAAAGTGTTACCAGCACTTTAAAAAAAAAACCCAGCAGTTTAAAATCTTTTTCTTTTCTTTTCTTTTCTTTTCTTTTCTTTTCTTTTCTTTTCTTTTCTTTTCTTTTCCAGAGCCAGTTCAAGTTTGTGTGCGAGGCCATTCTGAAGGTGTACGAGGAGGGCCTGGTGAAACCGCTCAAGTCCACACCGCTCAAGTCCGACTAACGGCCGCCAGCTTTCACCATCACGGAAACCCACCAACCTTCACTGAAGCATCAGAGAACCTGCTCGACATGCGGAGGTTCAACGCCTTGAAAAAGTGTTCGGCCCCCAGCACAATAGTTCACGCTTTTTTGTGAATTTGAAATATTATATTTATGACCAAGTTTTGAGCACCATGCAATAGCAAAAGAATTTTTTGTTTGTTTGTTTGTTTGTTTGTTTTTAATAATTCATTCAGATTACCTCAAGTCACAATTTATAGGTTCTTTTTTTTTCTTTTTTTTTTTTAAGAAATTTCTAAAATAATTCTTCTGCTGTCACATGGTACTTTAGTTTTAAGTCAATTCCAGGAAACACTGTTTGGTACTGCACACTTTTTCAAGGCTTCCCAAGGGACAAACACCAAAAGCAATGGAAAAAAAAAAACAGCTCTTGAGCCAGGAATATACATTGGACATAAAAATAAGCACTATTGCACTTTACGCTGGCACAAGGGACAATTCGCCTAGCTTTGAGGCGAGACGGAGGAAAAAAAAATCAAAAATCCAACAGAGATGAATTTGGTACTTGTAGGGACTTTGTGTTCAGAGTTTAAAAGCAAAGTATATATATATGTATGTTGATGAAATAGTAGAGATTGCTGTGGTGCCATACGTAAGTACAGAAGGGCAGGCCCATGAGTGAGTGATGATCTTATCTCTTCTTTTTTTCCTTTTTTATGTTCTCGCCTTGCTGATACGGGAAAAGAAAGTCTAAACCCACGGGACGGATTTGAGTGCTCCTCCTCTGCTGCAGACGTCTTTTTTTATTAAGGCTATTTATTGTGTTTTAGTCAGAACTTCGAGCCCCGCCCTCCCTCCCTCCCTCCCTCCCTCCCTCCCTGAACAAATCTCTGTTCAGAAATCAGTTCTACTCATCAGAATAATACTTCATTTGCTGGATTTGTTTGCTTTTTTCCCCCCAAAAGGTTTGGTTTTATTTATTATCCATGGTTTTTATTATAATTCATGCAGTTGGCAGGAAACCTAGAGCACTTTGCGCAACTTTTTTTTTTTTTTTTTTTTTTAGTAACTGCTTTGCTGCAGCTTTTGTTTAAAGCATGAATTTGACTTGATGGCTTGTCCGGGTGGAGGTCATGTTTCACACATTTATCGGACATCACTAAGCAACTTTTACGAGGCTTTTTTGCGCATAGTACTTGAAGGGGAATTCCACCCATTTTTAAAAATTTCGACCCAGTTGTGCGCTTGAGATGTAAAGAGTCATTTAGAGTGGGTTGATGTGAAATGGTTCATTGTAGAGAAACTAACAGGCTCAAGCTTCTTTACAGTGGTGGTGATCGGAACCAGGGGTCACAAATATGACCATTTATTCCCTTATGTAAGTGTTAGTAATGCTAAAATACTGGCAAAACTGATGATGCATATTCTAACACGCCGTAAATGGATTTAACGGTGGCCAAAACCTTCTCAGAGCAGTGTCTCAGGCACCTTGCAGCATATTCATGTGTTGTTAGAAGGACGTCTGGTTCCTATCACCACCACTGTGTGTAATTTTCACTCCTGAGTTCCTCCAGGACTGAGTATTTCACACCAAACCACTCTGAATGACTTTGCGTACATTTTAACCATTTAATTATGCTGAAATTTTGATAAATTGGTGGAATTCCCCTTTGATTCAGGTGTCAGTACTACAGTAGGACTGGGAAGTGTGTGTATGTTTGTGTATGTGTGTGTGTGTGTGTGTAGGACATGGGCGTGCATTGCTGTTTCCATTTGTGCCTCTTGGAGTTGCAGGTAATTCACGTAGCCTAATCGCCGCAGCTTTTTATAGCCATGATCGCTGCTTTCAGAACAGCCCCAGCAGGCCTGGAGAACTGCTGCGTGCCATTTTATGAACTGTTCTCAGATCAGCGCAACTGAAAGAATGAAATGAGGCCTGATTATCATCTCAGCAGCATAATCACCATTTCATATTTAGTACATCTGCACCGGGCACAACAAACTGGCCATACGGCTTGAATAATTCAGTTGCTTGAATGGAGTCGATAGTTCAGTCATTGAGATGTAAACAAAGTCATTCGCAGTGGTTTGATGTGAAGTGGCTCTTTGTAGAGACTCGTTTCTTTACAGTGGTGGTGAGTGGAACCAAAATGTCTACAACACAACTACAGCCGTTTTATGTACTATCCAAAACCACCAATGACCCTAAATGTGTTTTATATGTAGTGTTGATGGTAAAATCTCAGTAAGTCTGAACAAATTAGGACTACTTTGCTTTGCAACGTCCTGCATGTGCCTCACCACAGTGCACGGACCCTAAAACCTATTTTAGGCCAAAACCTAAACAAATCTATCAGAGGTCAACGTCTCAGACATCAGTGTGTTCATAACCGTTTCATGTAATACGTTTCTGTGAGGGAGCTTTTAGAGGTGGACGCCTGGTTCCTATCACCACTGTCAGCGGTTCTAAGTTTCTCTAGAACAGAGCATTTCACACTAAACCGCTCTGAATGACTCTGTTTACATTTTTATTGAATTAAGCAGTTTTTTTTTAATCAGTGGAATTCCCCTTTACATCTCTGAATGTTTTGCTCTCATAACAGTAATTTAAGGTTGCCTACTGTTTCTGTGTAATTTAATTTTATTTCATTTTCAGTTGTGTTTTAAAAGAAAACGCAGGTAGCTCGTAAGACACAGTCGTCTTTCTACACAGCTTCTCTTCAGTGGGCTTTCTTATTACTAGGGCGGCTTTTCTGTGCGAGCACTTAGTATAGAAGTTACTCCTTACATACGAGCACATTTTCCTGCTGCAGCATTATATGCTGTACAACACAAAGCCCTACATACTGTGCAAAAGTCTTGGGCCGTCTTAGAAAATGGTATGTTAAGCTATTTATCCGTAGCTCATCATCGCTGTCAGAATAAAACAGCTCTCCAGAAAGGCAAATTTACAAGAGGAGGAAAAAAAATTCTGATGTGACTCAGATCTGGTGTTTTCAGGGCCGTGTGGACACCAATCTGATCTTTTCAAATCCAACCTGAGCCACTTTCATGTGTGGTCCTAGATCGGACGCGTATCCGGTGTGTGGTCATGTGACCTTTACATGACCCTCAGATCGGAATCCATGTGCTTTTAAAGCAGTTAAAGCCTGTAAACGGTGGAAAAGCAGCTCATCTCACCTTTTTCTCCCTCGTCTGGCTCTAATAATGAAGCTGAGAGCTGATCAGAGTTAATGATCTTCTCAGCGAAGCTCGTTCTGCTCGTTAGTTTGTGCCGATGACGCAGTGATTCAGTCACGTGACGTTACTGAGTAGGAGGAGCTCATGAGGCTCATTTCAGGACGCCGGTTCGTTCACATTAATGACCATCGAGTCAGAGAGATCGGAGTTGAGCAGCGAGGCTTGTAATGTGAACGCAGCCTTTGACGCAGTGAAAAGGGCTGCTAACGATTTCAAGTCGTCACAATATGGAAATCCTAACGTGAGATGTTTTCGGCCCAAACGCAGTAATATATTCGTTTATCCAACATTAGAGTCACCCCAAATAAAGAATCTGTTGACGGTGTTATCTGAACCATTTCCAAAGCCGTCCTTAAGGACGTCCAGTGTTTACAGTTACCATCCAACTAGTTTATCTAATCAGTCCTTCATTAAATTAAATCAGGTGCTGCTGACGGAATTATGCGAAACCTGAATCTGTGCTTCTATAACTTTATAACAAAATTGCTTTTTTACTGTATTTATGTTTACCTGTATTTATTCTGCGTTTGTGGTGTATATGGCTAAAACATCTCACTGCTCAGATTATTAGTTTTCTTGGCAAGACACTTTTCTTTGCACAGTGTATTCACGTGTATTCATGCTGCCCTTCAAAAGTTTGGGTTTCATTTAGTACTAATTTTAACATGTTGAAGATTTGAGTAGGTTTGATAAATGAACAAAATTACATTATAAATCATATTTTTTGTTATTTTATGTATTTTAAATATCACGTTTGATTGAATATTTCAAGAATTGTGTGAAAAAAGTGATTAATAACCTACCGTACTTATCCGATTACATTATTTTCTGTTGTTATCCAACTTGAGATTTGATCACCGCTTTAGAAATGGAATATAATCATTTTATTCATGTTAATTCTCGATTTCAGAGACCTCTACAGCCGTTTTCATCATTCTAGACCTTTTTATCAACAGCTAGTGTCCCACTGATTATCCAAACGCTGTGCCGTTCAGCAGGATGAGCATTTAAGAATCATTTTGTACGTGTATCTACAACAATTGATTTTATACTGTTAAAAACATGGATTCCAAACTTTTGAACGCTAGCGGATGTGACAGTATTAGTGACGATGCCACCAGGCCGCTCGTATTATCCTCCTGTGTGTTGTCAGCACTCAGACCTTTTAGCTGTTCAAACCTAAAGAGCTAAACTTAGTTTCATTCGTTTGGAAAAGACTCTCAAGTCATTAGAACACGTGCTCTTTATACCGAGGAAGACTGATAATCATGACGCGGAGTGTTTAAGATACACAGTGCTGTGCAAAAGTTCGAGGCACCTGAGAAAACCGGTATTGAAAAGCTGTTTATGTGGCCAGTGAGAAAACACTAAGAATTAATGTAATTACATTAATACCACAAGTAGTGATTTTACGTATAGTCATATGCATATGGTCTAATGATGTTTTATTATTGAAGTATTTATTATTATTATAATTATTGGTATTGTTGTTGTTGTTGTTATTGTTATTATTATTATTATTATTATTATTATAAGTGAAAATAAGTTGACATACATTGTACAGGGAACACACTTAAATATGCAAATTTTAGTGCATAACTGTTTTCACAAGCAAACGCACTCATATTGCAGAAATAAATGGTTTTAAATGTGCTTGTAAAAGACATTTGCACAGTACTGTAGGTAACCAATAAGATTGGCATATATGCATATGTTCTGTGACCATAAAACCTTTGAATATTTTTTTCTTCCTCTGTTCAAAAGCATCAGCAAGAAAACGTACATTTTAGAAGGCGAGAAGGAGTCCCCAAACTTTTGACGGGCTGCGTGTGTCTGGTCAGGAGCCGTGAGCTCACATATGTTGCTCTGTGCCGGTCCTGCTGGGTCAGCACGGCTCTGTGGGTGGCGCTCTTGTGCATATGCAGCTCAGCGTCCGGTTCTCGGCTGAACTGCAGGAGAGAGATCAGCGCCAGATCTTATTCATCACTGCACACACAGAGAGAGTGCGCGAGAGAGTGAATGCGTGAGTGCGTGAGTGTGAGTGCATGAGAGAGAGTGTGTGTGAGTGCATGAGAGAGAGTGTGTGTGAGTGCATGAGAGAGAGTGTGTGTGAGTGCATGAGAGAGAGTGTGTGTGAGTGCATGAGAGAGAGTGTGTGTGAGTGCATGAGAGAGAGTGTGTGTGAGTGCATGAGAGAGAGTGTGTGTGAGTGCATGAGAGAGTGAGTGCGTGAGTGCATGCGTGGGTGAGAGAGTGTCTGGGCTGTTCTCTGCTCCTCCTCTTTCCACATCCGTGTTGTTTACGATGAAGCTGTTTGTAGCGTCTGGTGGGGATGTGTGTACGTCTGCTCGAAGCCCACTCACCCTGCATTCAGGTTTCATTGAGCCTTTGAGCCTTAGGCCTCAAATTCAAGCAATTAGCCTGGAGTCCGCCCTTCGTTTGTGTCGTTTCCAGTCAAAACAGCCATTGAAAACAAAATATTCAGTTTACAGCATCAGAAAAAACCAGAAAATATATTTAACAGAATCACTCAGAAGCCTCAGTCATCAAGTGTATCGTCAGACTTTTTTCTGTTTAGTGTCTCCACTTTTTACCTTTATTACAGCTTCCATGATTCACCTTTAAGTTGAAGCCGTTTTCCCTCCGTGTTTGTAGATAAGTGTGTTACACAGAATCCGTGTAATTAAGTCCATTCGAGAACATTTAGACATGCTAACGATGCTAACAGGTGGCTTCCATCACTTGTGAGCAACTTTAGCCTCGTAGCTCCGGTGCGAAAACCAAAAAAGCAAACTTATCACAGTAAATGCTTCTTGTTGATTGGCTAAAAAATTATATATAATATTAGATTATATTTATTTTTAGATTTAGATCATATTTCTTAAGTGTGTTTACCTGCACTTAATAATCCGATAACTGCAGATTTTGTCAGTAATCCGATCAACATGTTTACACGTGCTTGTGTAATCAGATCATTTGGAAGCTCCAGGTCTACATGAGTCAGACAGTAATCGGATTGCTGGCCAATAAACTCTCGGAAGAAGACGTGGCTTCATAACGTCGCTTTGTTAAAACATTGAGCTACTTTACCTGAAAATATGAACATGCATGATCTAGAAGATGAAGAATAATTAAACCTTTTATTTCGTGTTTGGTTTCAAACCTCCAAAAGTGTTTTGTTGAGTCTCGTGAGACTGAGAAATGCGAAAGAAATCAGAGTAAGAGTTCACAGCACTGAGAAATCTGATTACTGCGCTAAAATCCAGCCTCTTTATCGGATTTCTTAATCCGATTTCTAGATTGGCGTGTGATGATTTGGAATAATCGCAGATAACTGCAGAAATCTGATTACGATCGGATTATTGAGAGCATCCACTCTTTGCCTTCATTGCAGCTTACGTTCTTTTCGGGAGACTCACTTTCAGTTTCTCACAGAAATCGGCAGCCACGCCTCCAAAGTTCAGTCTTAGACGTTGGTTTGCATTTCCTGCCTTTCCTGGAAGTTCAGCAAATGAAGGGCGGTCTCTGAGATGAGCACATTGCTGTAGTTGACCAGCCAAAGCAAGTTTGCTTCTTTAGCTCAGGACAAAGATGTGACCAATCCAGGCGGGTGGAAAAGTTTAGGCGCACATTCTTGATTTGATGTTTAGTTTCTTTACAGAATGTTAAACTCGGCGAATAAAGTGTGCACTAAAATGCCAGATTTAAGTGTTTTCACTTAGAAAATCAACTGAACGTGTCATTTGACTGGGGGTCTTCAGCAAAATCTTTTGTATACGACTGTAGCTAAAAAAACTAGGGATGTACCGATCATGAAGGTTCTGATTTCTGCTTTTTGGGTGACTACACACATTTCCAGTAAGGTTTATTAGCCAAAATCGCAATATAAATAATGTTGTCTGCTCTTTAATGGGTCAGACTGGCATTGTGAGTTCTTAAAGGGGAATTCCACCGGTTCATGATGTCTGCTTAATTCAGTTAGTGAGAGTAAATAATTGTCTTTGACGGAACTTTTAGAGGCAGTAGACGTCTGGTTCCTAACACCAGCACTGTGAACAATTCTGCCTCTTAAAGGTGCAGTGTGTAAGATTTAGGGGGATCTATTGGCAGAAACTGAATATAGTAAACAAACCATGTTTTTGTTGGTGCATAATCACCTGTAGCTACAGACCGTTGTGTTTTCGTAAGCTTAGAATCGTGAGCGTCATGTCAACAAAGTGAGCGGATCCTCTTGCACCAGAGGCCGCCATGTAGCACCACCACGTTTCTACAGTAGCCCAGGACAGGCAAACCAAACTCTGGCTCTAGAGGGCGCTTTTACACTGAAACGTCAGCTTGAATTTGGCGGCGCTGTAGCTCCGGTTGGAGCTGCTCGGTGTTGCTGACCATTTTGCGTTGTGAGACGTTTGAGAACCAAATTTTGACAAATCAAACTTATTATTGAGCACAAGAAAAAACAACGGAGGCTCGTCAAAGAAGCAGAAACATGACCGCTACCATAGGTCCTACGCTCAAAAAAGACGGTTCTTCAAGGGTTCTTCAGTCAAGAAAATGGTTCTATAAAGAAGCATGAACACTTAAAGAACCCTTAACATGATTTAAGGGTTCTTTGCATTGGCATTGTGAATGGGTTCTTCTGATTGATGAAGAATGTGCCGTAGATGGTTATTGTTACAAATAGCTAAGATTATTGTTAAAAGCCAAATTTGTCAATCTGAAATAGCCTTTCACAACACATAGAACCCTTAAATCATGTAAAGGGTTCTTTAGTCAGGACAATAGTTCTATATAGAATCACTTAAAAACCCCTTTGCATGTTTTAAGTGTTCTTTGCATCGGGAAAGCGCTCTTCAAATTGATGGTGAATGGTAGATGGTTCTATATAGCACCCCCAAAAAGGGTTCCACTAGTGTTAAAAGCTAAAGAGCCCTTTTTTGGTACTATATAGAACCCAGAAAGCAAAGGATGTTCACCTCCATGCTAGATGCCACTAAATCTTACCAGAGTCTTATAGGAAAGTCTGTTCACTCTATATCCGTTTTGGTAACGCCACCCGGCAGTTATTTCCAGACTCTTCTTGCTCTTTGAATGGGGAAAAACTGAAGGTCAATTGGCCATTTAAAAAACATGAGATCACCGATAAAATGTGAGCGAAAAACTCAACAGTTTGTAGCTTTTGGCTCAAAGATGTTTTTTGCAGTTGTTCTGGCTACTAGGATGATGTACGATTCACAACGAGGGGGCTTTCTACACCCGCAGCTTAACTAGCAAGCTGATTGGCTGTTTTTCTTGAAAAGGTGGGATTTTTGCCACAAACAGATGCTGTGTTGAGCGCTACGAACTTTCCCGTTCATATTTCAACCACCGTCTCTTCGTTTATAACGTCTCTGATTTTACACACTGCACCTTTAAACTGAAGCCATTTTCTGTCCATGTTTGTAGATAAGTGCGTTATACATTGTCAGAAACCATCTAATTAAATCTATTAGAGATTACTGAACACATTTTGAGTCAAATATTGATGATTTAGACATGCTAACAATGCTAACCACAGGTAAGCTTCCATCACTTGTGAGCAACATTAAGCCTCGTAGCTCCGGTGCGGAATCTAAAGAGACTTTATTACAGTAAATATTTCTTCTTGTTGATTGGCTAAAAAGTGATTTTTCAACAGACTGTTGCTCAAGTTAGTGCAGTGTTGACCGTTATCGGTCGACTGTTTCTCATGTTTACCTGGCCAGGCCTAATTTTTAGCCAGATTCAGACGAAATATGCTAACCTCTTTTTCATACACAGCAATCAGCATTTTACTGAGCTTTAAAGCCTATGAGCCTGTGTCCCATCTCACCAGCTATCTCCCACGCCCTGTTTACGGATGCTGCTTCTCAAACTGGTCAATATTTACCAAGTAATCTACTGGACATACGAGTCTTGTGAACTCTGTACGACTCGAACACGAAACCTTAAACATGCGCACTCCTCCAGCGGTACAGGACGCTGACCCATGGTCAAGCTTGAAACTCTGTTAGCAGGTACCAAGCGTCATTTCTGAAAATTGTGCTGGAGTCGTGTTGGATAATTAGGTTTTCTATCTCTGCTCTTGAATGTCCGTGTAAAACTCATACAGCATATGATTCAGGTTTTGGTGTGTCGAGGTAAAATAAGACTGAGCGATTTTTTTTTTTTTTTTTTTTTTTAATGAAAGGTCTCATGCCTTGTGGAAAAGGACAGCACTTTTCAACAGAGAGGGTCATAAAAGCTACTCGGACATACATAATTAAACATTTATAAAAACATGTTGACATTATATTTATCTTTTTTTTTTTTTTTCCATAAGGACACCTGCAAGAGAAAGTAAGTCAATTTGTGCCACTTGTTGATTTTTGTAAATATACTAGACAGTGTGAATAAAATGTTGTATATTAAAAAATCTTTAAAATAAAAGGGAAAATGTGTGATGGTATGTTCTGTTTTTGCATAAGGTGCATGCTTCATATTTTAAACCTGCCGTTCAGTGTAGCCTCTTGTTATCCTGAGAACATTTTTGTTAAACAGCACTTTTATGAAGCTCCAAAAGCTTCGTGTGCTAACAGCTCCCTCTTGTGGAGAATCTTCAGCCTGCTAAACATGAGCGAGTTACCAAAAAAAAAAAAAGGTCCATGAGGTATGAAACTGATACTGTCAGCGAAATGGCTTCAGTCAGTGGCAGAGACGACTCAGTAGTGAAAACACACCATTATTGGTAATGATGATGTTAATGAGTACTGGGTCCACGCACACTATGTGGACACCGTTACAGGGTGCCACTTTTGCCACAAGTCAGTTTGTGAAATTCCTGTCCTGCTAGATCTGCCCCAGACAACTGTAAGTGCTATTATTGTGAAAAGGAAGCGTCTAGGAACAACAGCTCAGCCTCAAAGTGGTGCAGCAAACACAGAGTGTTGAACTGGATGGCGCTGAAAAAAAAATCACCTACTCTGTTGCATCACTCACTACAAAGTTCCAAACTGCCTCTGGAAGTAACCTCAGCGCTAGAACTGAGCAGCAGGAGCTTCATGAAATGGGTTTCCTTGGCTGAGCAGCTGCACACAAGCCTAGGATCAAAATGCACAATGCCAAGTGTCATCTGGAGTGGTGTAAAGCACACCAACACTGGACTCTGGAAACCCTCCATTTATTATTGCAATCTGAATACATTGCGGTGACTTATTGCTGTATTATGAAACCACTGGTGCGGGCAAAAAATGTCAAATTAATCAAAAAAATAAAGAGCCTTAAACTATTTCCATATAAAGTTAACATACAACTGCTTGAACTTGCAGTCTGACTGCATATCATTGCTACTGCAGTGTTTTCAGCAGTATTGCACAACGTGCCCCATCATAATCGATCAGCTTTTTAAATTCATGTTCGGTAATGGATTATGTGACAATTTCCCACCCACTACTGACCTCAGCCATATGGGACTCTGATTAGCCCCTCCTCAAAACTTTTATACAACGTGGGAACAAGCGGAGAATCAGCTACAGTGCGTGAAATCAAGTGCTAGCCTACCAGCACCTCGTTTACATATCATTTACATCAGGCACGCCCTAATTCATGCAGGTGTTTCAGTAGGGATCCAATAAAAAACGACAGTATTAAGCTTGAGCCAATGTCTGTGCTCGTAGGTGGAGTTTGAGGCCAACAGTGAATGCACTGCCCCCCCTACTGGCCAAATTTATAAGTTAAAACTACGATTATACTCTTAAAATATCACATTTAAAAGCTGAATTATGAGTGTATGAGATACTTCTGCACTAGCTGTGTTTTGTATTGTTTATTTTGTGGGTGGAGTCATAAGTATTTAAAAGCACAGTGGATTATGTCTTTAAATGCTGTATTTGTTTATGCTAATTTGCATGTAAAATAAGTGCCTCTGGTTTTGTATTGGATTGCCCTGCGCGTAAATCATTAGTATTATTGGGATTATTGTATTTTTGTTCTTATTATTGGCATAATTTTTTGTTTGTTTAACTGCAAAATCAAGCATTTTTTCTGGTTGTTAAAACATTTACGCTCAGATTTACATGCACTCCTACCAGACATGGGTTTGATCGCAGAGATAGGCCAGAGATTAAACTTAAAATTGATCAAACTGCTGGTAAAATTTGCATGCGTTCATTTTATGACCAGATTTGACCGCATACAACTTTTATAAATAAGGGCCGATGTGAACGGCTCGACAAACAAAGCTGCACTGAGGCCTGCGGTGCGAAGCCAGCCTTAGAGAAATTTCCCTAAAGGTGATCAAACCCCTCAGAGAAACCAGCAGGTGGTGCTGTTGTAACAACAGCAATCACCTGGGAGCCTCTGCACACCTCAGTGTTGGGAGTGGAGCCGCTGGCTTTGTTAAAAACATTCATATTGAAGAGAACCCACAGAACCGGCTTTGTCTCCTTAAAGGAATGGAGTTATTTTTTCAGTGACATAGACTTCAATTGCTTGTTAGCTACATTAGTCATTAGCTCCACTGTAAAACTCTGGAAGCCTTCGACCGGTCATCTTCATTTAGGGTGCAGGGCAAATTCTGGTACATTTGTATTTTTGGTGAAGCACTCCTTTAAAGAACCTTTCAGTGCGCAGCTCTTTAAAGAGCCCATATCATGGAAAACTGATGTATTTTGAACATTGTTGAGTGGATCAGACACAGCAGTGCTGCCGGAGTTTTTAAACACCTCAGTGTCGCTGCTGGACTGAGAACAGTCCACCAACCAGAAATATCCAGCCAACAGCGTCCTGTGACCACTGATGAAGGACTAGAGGATGACCAACACAAACTGTGCAGCAGCAGATGAGCTGTCGTCTCTGACTTTACATCTACAAGGTGGACCAACAAGGTAGGAGTGACATAGAGTGGACAGTGAGTGGACAGTGTTTAAAAACTCCAGCAGCACTGCTGTGTCTGATCCACTCGTACCAGCACAACACCTACTAACACACCACCACCCCTGTGTGGGGAAAAAAAAGAAAAAGAAATGGGATTGGGCCTCAGAGCAGAGTTGCATTCCTCAGTCTTATCAATTTGACAGAATTTAACATTGTTTTTTTTTTTTTTCAATTTTCTCCCCAATTTGTTTGTGTCCAGTTCCACCCACTGATTAGGTCTCCCCCAATAACACGATACCACCAGCACTAAGAGGCTACGACAGGCTTCCTGTCAATCCTGCCGCTAACTGTCCAGTTACTGGACAGCTCAACGCGCTTGGAGGAGAACACTAGCCGCCAGGTCTGTGGCACCAGCTGACAGATGCCTGTGTTGGCTAACCTCGCGCTGAGTGGTGGGAGGAGATGTAAAGCCATCCTACCCACCCAGAGAGGGCGAGGCCAGTTGGACTCCCGGCCACGAATGGCTGCCTTTTTACTATATCCTCTCACTACAATACCCAGCATGCACTGCGCAAATACAGCATGCCCATGCTTCACTGCAGCAAAGAATCCTGACTGGTAGCAGAGCTACTGTTGTGGGGGATAGTCCCCTGCTAAAAAGAAAAGACATTAGAAACCAGTAGGATTCCTAGTGGCTTTTACTTTCTAATGGGAATCAAATAGAGACCACTCGTTTCCTGTAGAACACCTTTAGATCCCATTAGGAAACCATCAGATGCAGCCACTGGTCACCTGTTAAACCATTAAGATCATTTACATTGCAATTTCAACTCAAAACACATTACAAAACCATCAGGAACCAACAGGAACCTCTATGAGGTTTGTCAGCCAGGTTAATAGAGACATGATGTTTGGCCAGAGCCGGTTAATGAGGAGTCTGGCCTCTTCCTATTTCCCCCATGATATCAAAAACAGCACTGCAAAACAGCAGAGGGCGCCTCGGTGATTGGGAGCTAAACGGCTAAAAACGAAAAGTTAAAATAGTTTTCTGAGCTTTCCTTTAATTCTACAAAGTAGAATGATGTATTTCTCTTTTTTTTTTTTTTTTTTTTACAGCCAATGGGTTTTAGGCCGCAGGATGCCGGCAATATTTCTACTGGGCGCTGATTGGTCGGCGAGCGGAGCAGCGGAGCAGCTCATTGGCTGTTCCACCAATTTTTCATAATTTCTGAATAGTTCCGTGGTTGAGGTGTAAACAGTCATTCAAAGTGGTTTGGTGTGAAATGGTTCATTGTAAAGATTCCTCCACAGTGGTGGTGATAGGAACCAGACATCACAATGACCACAATGCAAATATAGGCATTTTATTTACCGCCTTCCCGGGACCCCACGAGCTTTTATCAGTAATGCTGAGGGTAAAACGTCATAAATATGGAAAAAAACGAGTTTTCTGTAGGGACTATTTCGCCTTAGCCCACCCTTCGTGTGCCCCTCCGCCACGAATGGATTAAAATACATTTTAAGCCAAACTTTTACCACAGAACTATCCTCGGAATCAGACAGCGCGAGCCTAACCGCTTCGTGTAGTAGCTCTCTGCGAGGAGCTTTCCGAGGCGGCCGTCTGGTTCCTATCACCGCCGCTGTGAACAGTCCTGAGCCGCTAAGTTTCTCTGGAGTAGAGCGTCTCACACCAAGCCGCTCTGGACGGCTCTGGTCACATCTCTGCCCTTTATTCGCGGTGAATTTCGGAGAGGTCGGTGGGGTTCCCCTTTAAATGTAAATCCACTTTCAGGGATTTGATGGCGACGTCATTTCCTGAAAGAGAGACACAAGAAAGCCCTCCTACATCTTTTGGGGGAGAAGGAGCTTCCAATTGTTTGTCCTGTGGCCGAGCGGAGCGCCGAGGTGGAGCTGAGCGGTGAACATGGGCTCCTCGGAGCGCAGCGCTGCTTTCTGATGTTTGTGCGAGGACAGAGGCACTGAGAGAGTGAGTAACTCCGGCCGGTCCAGCTTTCGTCCGCTCGGATCAACAAGTGGCAGCGCAGCGCCCGCTCCTCTCTCGAACTCTCCGCTCCACCTTAAGTGGTAAAGCGGTTCCATTCGGTCGACTGTGGGCGCGAGAGCGTAGCGGCGCTGTTTAAGCTGTTTAAGGTGGAACGGAAAGTTGCGCTTCGTTAGCAGCGCGGCTAACGGCTTTTTCAGCTTTAATGTGTGTCCAGGTTGTCGGAGTTGGTCTTGGGAATAGAAAATACCGCCACATTCACACGTTTATCGCATTTATTGAGCTGAAGGTGAAGGTGAACGTGTTTCCAGGCGGCTTTCAGAAGCGCCGCAGGTTCAATCTCAACAGTTCCTCTTACGTCTGGACTCGAAGCGACTGAAGTCAATAAAGACGTCTTCTGTGTCTGACACGGAGCCCTTAAGGTGACCTGATGATTGCTATATTTAATAAGGCGTGGACACAGATTAATATATTGAAGCCACTACTTACTATATTGAGTACACGAGTTGTTCTATAGGGTAACTGTTATATAAATTACTATATTGAGGCCATAATTTACTATAACGAGTGCAGAAATTAGTATATCGAGGTCACTATTTACTGTTTTGAGGCTACATATTACTATATTGAGTGAACAAATTAACGTTTCAAGGCCACAAATTGCTATATTGAGCCCACAAATTAATATATTGTGGCCACATTTTACTATATTGAGGCTATGTTTATTTATGATATTGAGTACACAAATTACTATACTGAGTGCACAAATTACTTTATTGAGTACACTTGTTACTATATTGAGGTTGCAGTTTACTCTGAGGCCACAAATGACTATATAGAGACCACAAATTACTATATTGAGACCTGAAATTAGTATATTGAGTTCACTATTTACTGTTTTGAGGTTGCATTTTACTGTATTGAGGCCACTATTTATTTATGATATTCAGTACAGAAATTAATATACTGAGGCTATTTATTTACAAATTACAATACTGAGTGCACAAATTACTTTATTAAGGCCATTATTTACTATATTGAGGCCACTATTTATTATATTGAGTGCAGAAATTAATATATTGAGTACACCGGTTACTATATTGAGGTAAAAATGTACTGTGTTTACTATGAGACCACAAATTAGTGTATTGAGGCCACAAATTAATATATGAAGGCCACTATTTACTATTTTGAGAGCACTATTTGCTACACTGAGCACACACATTACTATCTGGAAGCCACACTATGGCTATGTTGAAGGCACTATTTGCTATGTTGAGTACACACATTACTATATTGAGGCCACCAATTAATATATTGAGGCCACTATTTACTATATTGAGTGCACAAATTGCTATATTAAACCACAAACTAATTTGGTGTAGCTACAATTTAATACACTGGAGCCTCATGTTATGAGAAACATAATTGGTGGCCTCAGAATATTAATTTGCAGCCACACCTTATTAAAAAGTAATCATGTCCCCATAGGGGCTCCATAAATATGTAAAACAGTTTTTTTTAATCCACTAAGAAATAAAGCAGCCTTTTTTGTGTTTTTACACACTGCGTCATTATAGACTATTACATTACTGATTAGCTGTATCAAATATTTTATTAAAAATATAAATACCGCAATATTTCTGTATCACGATGTATTATTATAGAGAATATTGCATTATAGATTATGTATCGTATTGTTAAAATATCACTGTCAATCACAATATGTCAGTATGACAATATGCCATTATAGATGACATATGTATCAAACATATTGTTAAAAATATCAGCATCACAGTGTATCATTATAGATGACATTTGCATTATGGATTATATATAAAACATTGTTTAAAAATATCAGTATCACAGCATGATGTAATAGATATTACATCATAAATTATGCCTCAAATATATTGTTAAAAATCACTATGTCAGTATCACAGTGTATCAGTATAGACAATATTATATTATGGAATATCTATAAAAAAATTAAATATCAATATTAAAATATGTTTCACAGTGTATCAGTATAGACAATATTATATTATGGAATATCTATAAAAAAATTAAATATCAATATTAAAATATGTTTCACAGTGTATCAGTATAGACAATATTATATTATGGAATATCTTTAAAAAAATTAAATATCAATATTAAAATATGTATCACAGTGTATCAGTATAGACAATATTATATTATGGAATATCTTTAAAAAAATTAAATATCAATATTAAAATATGTATCACAGTGTATCAGTATAGACAATATTATATTATGGAATATCTATTAAAAATTAAATATCAATATTAAAATATGTCAGTATCATAGTGTATCAGTATAGACAATATTATATTATGGAATATCTTTAAAAAAATGAAATATCAATATTAAAATATGTATCACAGTGTATCAGTATAGACAATATTATATTATGGAATATCTTTTTAAAAATTAAATATCAATATTAAAATATGTATCACAGTGTATCAGTATAGACAATATTATATTATGGAATATGTATCAAATATTTAACATATCAATATCACTATGTCAGTATCACAGTGTATTAGTACAGATGATATTACATTATGGGTTATGTATCAAATATATTTTTAATATATCAACATCACAATATTTGCCTACAAGGTGTTAACAGATCAGGCTCCTTCCTACCTGCACTCGCTCCTAAAGGCTTACAGCACCGCCCGGGCGATGCGATCCTCCAATGAACGTCGCTTAGCTTTGCCAAACATTCACACAAAGCAATCGAGACTGTTCTCATACTTGATTCCCCAATGGTGGAACAAGCTACCTTCCGCTGTCAGAGCAGCGGCGTCCCTCGCTATTTTTAAGAAACTCCTGAAGACAGAGCTCTTCAGGGAGCACTTGCTCTAATCACCTCTTCCAGATCTAACCACTACCAACCTCATCTCCTTCTTGCCCTCCTTCCCTTCTCTACCCCGCTATTACCCATTGGCCTCCTTTAAGGCCTGACTATGTTTGTTCTTTGTACCACTTTATTTGTAAGTGGCTTTGGATAAAAGCGTCTGCTAAATGTAAATGTAATGTAATGTAACAATATGTCAGTATCGCTGTACATCGGTATGGACAAAATATCGACCAGCTAGAGCTCAACGATATATTTACCATTTACGTTTATGGCATTTGGCTGACGCTCTTATCCAGAGCAACTTACAGTTTGATCATTTACACAGGAAGGCGAAGGTGGTGTTGGGAGTCTTGCCCAAGGACTCTTATTGGTGTAGTGTAGGGTGCTGGTCCAGGCGGGGGGTTGAACCCCAGTCTACAGTGTAGAAGGCAGAGGTATTACCCACTACACTAACCAACCACAATATATCAGTAATGATTGATATGTCAGTAATGTAACGTCACAATACTTCACAATCCATAGTATGTAAAAATATAAAATATTTGTGCTGCATAAATTCATATTAAACAGACCAAGTTTGCTCTCTTTGTAATTGAACATGTCGTCAGGGCGTGTAATTGAAGTACGGCTGATCTGGCCCACAGCTTATACCTGGTCCTGTGGTCAGCTCTAGTTCAGAAGGTCTAACGATACCTAGCATGATAGTATTTCTGAGGTCACTGACCGTTGATGAAGCTGCTGGTCATTAAGCCTTGATCTTTTTTCTTGTTAAGCCTTAATCTATAATTTAAACCCCTCTCTGTCTCTCTCTCTCTCCCTGCCTCCCTCACTCTCAGGCATTAACCACAGGTCCTCGGCCATGCTGAGTTTTCTCCGGCGCACTCTGGGCCGGCGCTCTGCCCGTAAGGCCGCGGAGAGAGCACGGCTGAGGGAGGCGCAGAGGGCCAACACGCACATCCCGGCAGCTGGAGACACCAAAAACATCATCACCTGCAGAGTGTCTCTGCTGGACGGGACGGACGTCAGTGTGGACTTACCGGTGAGTATCACAGCAGGAGAACAGCTGGGTTCTACTGGGTACTGACTTGGTACTGTACTGTAACGAGGTTTAAACGTGAGACTCACGTTTTGCCTGTGCTGCGATCTCAGGGCAGTGAATGTGAATCTTACAGATTTTCATATTCTTAAAATTTATTCTTAAAAGCTTGTTTGGGGGCAGTCATGGGCTGGACTAGAAGGTCACCTGATCCGACAGTATGACTGAGGTGCCTGTGTGCAAGACACCTAACCCCCAACTGCTCCCCGGGCGCTGTGGATAGGGCTGCCCCTAGTGTGTGTGTGTGTGTGTGTGTGTGTGTGTGTGTGAGTGTTCTCTAGTGTGTATGTGGTGTCTCACTGTATGCATGGGTTAAATGCGGAGTTGAAATTTTCCCGTTGTGGGACTCAAGGGTCACTTAATAATAATAATAATAATAATAATAATAACTTCACTATCAGAGCCCATCTGGACTCATGAGTGGGCTGGATGTCTGAGTTTGTTGTGGGGAAACTTTCTTGAGCTTATAGTTGAGTACAGGCGTCAAAGGCTGAAACTTTATGGCTAGGGCCATTCCTATATGGAAATGTTTGCAGAAATTATACAGATTTTAAAAGGGAATTCCATAAAATGGTTAAGATGTAACCCAAGTCACTCCGAGAGGTTTGATGTTCACAGTGGTGGTGATGGGAACCAGACGTCTGCAATGTAAGTGTACTGTGTATATCAGGAGCCCTGATTGGTCAGAAAGTATCTGTATCCGTATAATAATGTACATCACTGTTGTTGGGATAAAATCTTGTATCTCCAAAATGGGAACTTTACACGAGAAGGAAAAAACATACTCTACTTTTAATGGAAGTCAATGGAACCAGACTTTTTTCCAAGTAAATTTGGGCCGTTTCTTTCGGGTCCATTCATCATGAAATTTATGCACAGTGTAAAGTGCAAAAACTGAAGAAAGGACAGAAATGAAGATACAAGGTTTTGTTCCAACAGCAGCAATGTACTACTATATTATAGTAATATATGATAAGTTATTACATTGTGGGATGCACTGATATCAGATATTCGATATACTATAATACAGGACGATTCAAGATTCATCCGATTTCAAAGAGCCATATTTTTACAACCGTGAGGCGTCTAGGAACCAATCACAATCCAACTGTAAGAGGGGGTCATAGAGTTTCTGACTGGCTCCCTTCAGTCTGAGAGGAGATGAGACCCCTTAGCAGAACTCGTCCTGCGTTCGCCACGTCAATAAGAGTGAATCCGTCAGAACTGTGCAGCATGATTTTTGTCATCAGTGAACTTCCAACATCTCAGAGCGTTCATGGTTGGTTCCACAGCACTGGATGATCTCCGAAATCGCACTGAAAGAGCCGTGAGTGCAGCGACACCCGACCCGCTCAATCCAGTCTGGGATGAGTTTGATTATGGTGTTGATGTCGTCCGTACAGCCGGAGGAGGTTCAGACTGAGACCTTGTACAATTACATAATAAACTTTCTGCTCGTTTAAGCCATTTTACAGTTCACTGCATTGATCTGTAACGATTTACAAGTGAAATAAATTTTGAAACGCAAGAATCTTTTGAATCACCCTTTTTACAGTCTCAGCTTCTAGTTGAGTTCGAAGAATCTAGATGAATCATTTTGTTACTAACTTGTTTATCTGTGGGTTAAATTCCCACTAAGGTTCTTGCGGTTCCAGTCGGATTGCTTTGGGCGTCTAATGTTGTGGTTGTGAAACAGGTGCAGGTTTCCCTCGAATATCTGACTCATGCATTCAACAGCAGCACAATCTTCAAAGACTATTTAAGGCTGTGCCTGGTCAGAAATGTGTTTGTAGGCTGGTCAGTCGTTTTTTTTTTTTTTTTTTGGTGGGGGGTTCAGTTGGTTTTTGGAAACTGTTGTGAACAGTTTGTGTTTACTTTGATACCAGTGCATTTATATTATTCCGATTTTGTAACGTTCACAGCAGGAAGGCTCCCGTTGGCTGCTGTTGACTTTTTTTTTTTTTTTATGAAATTCATCTCCCTTTCTCCCCCAAGAGGACTCAGCAGGAGCTGGTTGATGATTAGTTAAGTCAAGATAATCTCATGCTGGTTCCCCTGCCCCAGATTTTAAGTAGAATTTACATTAACACTGCTGTTTCCAGTCTAGCTACAGTAGTAAAGAAGTTAGGGAAAGCGTTGCTGTCATGCTGTTTTATAAAAGTAGTTGCACAGTTAGCTTCTTGACTACGTTTGCTTTTTCAGTCTACAGCTGCTTTAGTTCAACAGACGTCATGTTGTTTAATAATTTGGACGTTTTGTAGCTTTGTTGTGTGTTGGCGTGATTTGGGAGTGTGGGATGTTTTTTAAAGGGGAATATTCTTTCAGCCTCCCATAAAGAAGATTGCTCATGTAAAAGCAAGCCTGCAAAATTTGGGCACGTCTGGTCACATTACATGTACTATTGATGTGAAAATAAGTCACTTCCTTCACTGAGAACACACTTCTTCACATTTTAGTGCACAGTTACTGTTTATATTCTGAATTTAGCGTAAACATTCAGTGCAAAGGTTATGATGCATTTATATATTTTATGTTTCAGTAATTTTCCAGTATGTTAAACATGAAATAAATGTACATTTTTAGTTTTATTTATTTATTATTTTGTAAAATAATAAGTTATTTTACAAGTTAACAGAACCTGTGTTCTATGATCTCCACATATCACTATATCCTTACAATTTACTGCTGAAAGCCAAAAATCTCCGACGCTCTTTGTGTTATTCTCTAAAAGTGATGTTTCCAGAGCAGATCACTGAAGAGACGCCGTCTGTTTATAGTTTAGAGCCCAGATTTGGGGAAAAACGGCTCGACTTTCAGTAGAAAAACAAAGTTCAGCTTCTTTTATTATAAGGGTTTAAAATGACATCACCGTCTATTAGAGTGGAGAGAAGAGCTACAGCCTCACACGACGCCCAGCTTCTGAATGGAGCTTATGGAATATGAACGTTATGAAGAACAGCTAGAAGTGCTAGAACCACCGGTGGTCTCAAGGAGTTGAAGAGGTTAACGTTTACAGCAAAATGCTGCACTTAGAAAATCAACGAAACATCAGTAAGTAGTAGTAAATATTGACTGATTAGGATTCTGGGAGGCGGTACATTAAACTGCTGTCATAATGGGAATAAACCAAAGTTGGCTCACCGAGGAGCTGCACAGTATATCGTTCATCGTTTATCATGGGTGTCCTGCTGCCAGCAAGGAGAATTCTGAAGAAGAATCCTCCCCAGCAGCAGATCCTGGACATTTCTTTGGCCAGTACTTCTACTAAATGTTGAGGAAAGATCTCAAAAAACATTTTCACCAGATTATGTATGCATTGACCCTTTGACCTTTACAACTGTGACATTAGTTGTGTTTATAATGTTAAAGAATTATACAGCAGTTACTTGTTTCACCCTGTATATTGTCACCCTATACAATTTACAGTTTGTATATCTCTGCAATGCTAATCTAGATGGATCTGCTTCTAATTTCTATATTTTATCAATATCTATGTATCAGTAATGGTAGATTTGTGCATGAAAAGTATTGGGCATAGGCACTGGTCCATAATTCCATCCCTTGTTCAGGGCGTCCCTTGTCTGGTGGGTCTTTTTGAACGTATATTTGTGATTTCTGGTGTTATTACTGTTACCCTCTGCAGATGTTTTTGAGTCTCTGTGAAATATGTCTCCAGAAGACTCGGTAAACCTTCAGAATTGAGTTTGGCAAAGCTTAACCTTGCATGCGCACTCTGCTCTTGGTGCTGTTGAGATTCCTTCTTGTTTACATTACCTGACACGGAGGGTGGAAGGGCAGGTTGGTCAGAGAGCCCGTTGCTGTGTTAATGAATGCCCGGGCTGGACTGGTCTAGCTGTGATCACTCAGCTGTGGCTCGGACAGTTACGTGCCACACCGTGTACTGATCAAGTGTAATACCATGATCCCTTGAAACGCCCCGCCCGTCATGTGACTGGACGCTCAGTGAGTGGAGCCAATGGTCGACTCCCCTCAGTCTCTTAATTCCTGTGTGTTTACTCTGCGGCCGCTCCCTCAGGACTTCTCACGGGCCCCCATCTGGACTCATGAGTGGGCTGGGTGGGAAGTTTGCTGTGGGGAAACTTTCTCGAGCTTATAGTTGAGTACAGGCGTCAAAGACTGAAACTTTATGGCTAGGGCCATTCCTATATGGAAATGTTTGCAGAAATTATACAGATTTTAAAAGGGAAATTCCATAAAATGGTTAAGATGTAAACAAAGTCACTTCGAGTGGTTTGATGTTCACAGTGGTGGTGATGGGAACCAGACGTCTGCAATGTAAGTGTACTGTGTATATCATGAGCCCTGGTTGGTCAGTTTCTCAGCAGTGATACTTTTCACACCACCCTCTCAACAAGTGAATGAAGCAAAATTTCCCCTAAAAATTCTGATAATTTTGTTTTGTTCGTCCATGATACTTTAGACTGGATGTAAACAAATTCACCACAGTAGTAGTTTTTACAAGCGAGCCATAATGAGACAAAGAAGACCACAGCCATGGAGTCATTGGAGTAGCATGCAAAAAAACCCCCAAAAAACTGGATATCCAAACTTTATTCATCTGTCACAGTGTTGAGAACGCTGTGGTCCGGGTTATCAGTAGCTTCATCAACACTGCAGGGGAGACTTTCTTTCCACGGATCTTTCAAACAATTCCATCCAGGTGTTGTTCAAAGACAAGTGAGTTTAAGGAAGATCGTTCTCGTTTTCTCGCTGTTGAGCCACGGTGCTCAACCATGAAAGTATCTGGTTTTTCAAGCGGTATGTCTGACGCCTTGCGCCCGGCGATCTTGTTTTTCCGATGCTATTGGCACATTCGGAGCTAATTTCTTGGACATTATTCAGTCGTAGGCTGGAGGTTAGGGATCTGGCCCTGTGACCGGAAGGTTGCCGGTTCGATCCCCAGGGCTGACATTCCATGACTGAGGTGTCCTTGAGCAAGACACCTAACCCCCAACTGCTCCCCGGGCGCCGTGGATAGGGCTGCCCACCGCTCCGGGCAAGTGTGCTCACTGCCCCCTAGTGTGTGTGTCTTCACTAGTGTGTATGTGGTGTTTCACTTCACGGACGGGTTAAATGCAGAGGTGGAATTTCCCCGTTTGTGGGATCAATAAAGTATCACTTAACTTATTCCTATAACTAGCCAGCTAGTTAAATCACTCTTGCCATGATGTACGTAAAGGTACGTCCGCAAAGACAGAGACATTTCGGTATTCATAGTACTCGCTGGTGAACAGTCACAGTTTCTGGACAGTAGAAGAACATTTAATATAATTTGTTTTCGTGTTGATATCTGAACGGCTGTAGGTTAGAACTACAGATGGTTTGTCAATTTGTCAATGAGAATTTTGTCATGTTAGCTTTAATTCACTTTGGCTTAGTGACTCTAGACACCACTAATAAATAAATTACGTAACACCGTCAGGCATATGGTGTGCGATTTCAGAAATCTTGTGTTTGGTAACAACTCGCTCTGTGTGTTTGAATAGCCCAATGTTTATGGACAAAGCCAATTTATATGCCAACACTGTGATGATGCGATGTAGATGCTCACGCTGCACGTGAAACGCAGCCCCAACAGACAGTTCTGTCTACGGACAGTTTCCAGTAAAGCTGTTTTGTCCAAAACAATACGCTGCATGTTCACGTACTGAGCAAAAATGTAGAGGAGCATTGACTACAGTTTGCATCTCAAGCGGCAATCGTTCGGGGCCCAAGCACACCTTGACGTATGAAGTCTATCTAGACACTTTAGCAGAGAGGACACAAATAATACGTTTTTAGAATGGCCTTCATTTATACCAAATATTGAGTAAGAGTATTAAAATGAGATTTTGTCAGATTTTGTATGAGTTGACCTTTTGACCTTGCCATGGTATGCATTTGGTTTTTAATAAATATGGATAGTAGATGATAATACCTGAGAAAGTGTACAGTTTGACATTAGTTGTATTTGTAATGTTATTGAATGATTATACAGCAGTTGATATACAGCAGTTACTTGTTTCTCTTTCTCTCTACTTGTTTATTTATTTATTTTTTTAATCAGATATATGTTGAGATTGGACCGATATTTCAAGCAAGTTCATGTACTGAGTAAAAATATTGGCTGACTTTTAAGTGGTCACTGATCTCTACATAGTGCCCAATGCGGGAATTAAAATACAGGCTCCTGCACAAAGTGAAGCACTGAAATTTTAAGAAAATCTAGGCGGTTATGTCGGTGGGATCTCCCATATAATTTGATCTCACCGCAGCCGTAACGTTTACACCTTGCAGTTCAGTCAACGAGAGTAATAGATGGACTTTTGTGAGCCTGTGTGTTCACCTGTGTTGGACAAGTGGCTGTGAGCATGCGCGTTTGAGGTTTGCCTGATCATGAAATTTAATCAGCTATGACCAAACTGGTCTTAAAATGGGCCAAAACTGCACCGTGTATGACTGACTTAAGTTCATGCCTGCGTCCTAAGCCTGTGGTATGACGTAGAGGTGGTTATAGTGACCAGCTTCTTAAATGCGAGAGGACTGTGTTTAATCTGTCACTGCAGTAATGTTTGTTGCATGTTTCATGAAGCATGAGAGAACGGCTGAGGCTTGAAAACCCACCTCTTGCTTTCCTCAGTTGATTTTCATCTGACATCTTCATTATTCATCTTTATCTTCATCTGGTGCATGTTCTGAGTTTGAGACGGTTGAATTCCTTTGGAATTCCTTCTTATCTAGAACAGACACAGTCTGAACGCAAGGCCTAGTGGTGTGTATGCGCCCGTGTGGATCCGATGTTTGGAAGAAGGTTGACAAATATCTCCCTGCGGCTGTAACGGATAAGAAAAGTAAATATAGCCTCCAGATTCTGTCTCTTTCACAACTTGAAATGATTCATACATTCCTGTCTGCTGTTCCTTTATATGTGCCACTGCTTTAAACGGAGCTCAGTAGGTGAATAACATCAGAGATCCACACCTGCAACTATTTTGGGCCTAATGCTAATGAAGCCTCTCCCTTTGCCTCCCTATTCCTCTCGCCACTGGGGTGGTGCCCTCCAGGCTACATCTCAGTACCTTCAGTCAGGGTTCATAACTGTATAATAATCCATTGAGATTACATTTTCTAAGTTGCGCTGACTCCAAACACCCTGCCTCGTCTCCAGGCTTTTGTTTTATTGTTGTTTTAAAACATTCGGTGCATGAAAAGGTGCAAATGTCGCTGCTGTCTGAATAAAACCTTGTCTCCATTTTTGTCGATTTTCAGTTTTTGTCATCGTCTGAAAGTGCCTGTTGTTCCTTACATTGTTTGTAAATTTCATGATGATTGGACCATAAGAAACGGAACAAAATTACTTGGAAAAAATTCTGGTTCCATCGACTTGCATTAAAAGTAACGCATGTATTTCTTTCTCCTGTAAAGTTACCATTTTTTGGAGATACTAGGTTTTGTTCGGCAGGAGCCACTGGGGAAAAATGTATTCAATGTACAAAATTGGACTGAATGAATAACATACCTGCATGGCACCTTTTATTTCTAATGGTGTATTAAATTATATAGTGCTTTTCAGATAGGCTCATGTGACCGAATCAACCTGCCGTAATTGTTCCAGCGTTTGTCATTTGACAACTTTGAATGTACGTAAAGCAGCTCATTCATATGTTACAGGGGGCGTGTTATGAAAAACTCACTCTTTCAGTGCTTATGCACATACATTTTGATATCAGGAGAGCCTGCCAACCCACAAACTGTGAAAGAAGACAGCCCAGTTTAGTTTTTTATGGGCTGCCTCGGTCAGAAAACGTGGGATTCCACAAGGGATTCCTAAATCAAGCTCGGACTCAGAATTACACTGCCTATGAGTGAGTATCTCCACCCACGTCTTGAGCAACCTACGATTGCGAAGGTGCATCTTTTTCTCGCAAGCACCGGACCCACTGCCGTCTTGTCGAAGCTAAGAACCAAGCATGGGAGCTGATCTGTTGTCGGCTATACCTGACCTGTGACGCAAAGCTGAAGTCAGCTTCTTGCTCGTTTTTTCCCCTGTTCCACTTTAAATGGTGCAGCAGCTGTTACTGTAACACCTAAGGTGCCAGAATGTGACTGTGTTGCACCACTTAAGGTGGAACGGGAAAAATCAAGCAAGAAGCGGGCAAATCGGAAGCCTGTGTTTCCAACTGGTGTCAGTACAACGCAGGACTGGTGATGCTGAAAGAGGCTCAAAACCAGCTGTCCTTGGCAAAACTGCAGACGAGGGAAATAAAGATTGCGGTGTGAAAACGATGGTGCTGGTGTTTCATCCTTGTGGTATTTTGACCAAAACATGTCACCGACATTTCATTAAGACCCCAGGGAACTGAGTTGACTTGTGGAAAAGGGTTGTAATATGTCATCATTATCAGCATTTCTAGCATTACTAGAATCCACTATATTTGCTGTATCTAGTAAGAAGGTTCCTGGGTATTACTGTCTGGTTTTCTGTTGTCTGAAATGTTTCGGGGAAACATCTAATTGCAATTTTTTTTCGATGTTTTTCCGATGTTACAATACTTTTTTACTCAAGTGGAGGTCTAAAGGGAGGAACTTTTACTGGAATAATATTTTACCTTTGGTATCTCTACTTTAACCCACTGCCCATGGGTGTGCCCACACGTCACAGAAAAAACACGGTGTTTGGCTGTTGCTCGTCAGTTTAACGGCCCATTCCTGTCAAAGCAGGCGAGTCTTGGCCACGATACAAAGTGCACCAGACTCTGTCGATAGACAGAAGCAATGGTTTTTGTGAATCTGCCATGACAGGCACAGTTTCCTCAACTTTAGTCTGACCCCCTTGCAGACTCCCCTCCACTGTTTTGACGTGCAAGAAGTAATCTGTAAGTGCTCAGTTTGAAGGCTACAGTCATATTGTGCCAATTCCAGTTGGAGAGCTGCTTGCTGTTTTCCTATAAATGACCGTTCCTCGAATCAGATGACCAACAGTTAAATTGAAACTAGAATCGAATCCATTAAGCCAGCCATTTATATTCTTGAAGGTTGTATGTTGTGTTTGCCAGTACAGCCTAATAAATCCCATAACTGGGCCATCTCCTGAAAGAGAACCCATCTTCAGTCCAGAGATGTACAGCAAGGAGATAAAGGAAGCCATGGAAGATCTCAAGCTGCACAAATATTTAGAGTCTTCCCACTGTATCTCAAACATCGTACCTCTCAAAGGGTTTCCATGGGATACCCCTAAGGTACCCTTAAATTGCATCAATCACTAGCTCAGTATGTGCTTGGTTTGTGCTTGGTCTGTGATTTACGGGCTTGATGTCCCATCCTTCTCCAGAAGGATCTGGACAGTGGAGGCCCCAGCTTTCATGGGACATGGTGCTGAGAGATTTCTCGAGCCCCTGCCCTCCCAGCCCTCCCTTGCAATGACTTGTGCGCAGGAAGCAGGCTGAGGAATGTAGCTGCGCCTTCAAAAGCCGGTAGCTGCTCCGGCAGTGCTGGAAAAAACCTCGGCAGAACAATGCGAGCTGGGAAGCCCGGCGCTCACTGGAGTGTACAATGGGCCCTTTGTGTGATTCCCGCGAACCCACTGAGATGCTTTGTGCGCTATGCCAACTCACTGGGGCCGGACTGAGCGTCCAGCGCAGTGGACTCTGAAACAGCACCCAGGCTGAGCTCCGCCAGAGACGGAGGCTGCAGGTTGTGGGTCTTGACTAAGGATGGGCTAGTGTGCTATTTTAACCATTTTGCTGTCCACCTTATTTTTCGCGTGACCGCTGTATTTTGAGATTATGGTTGTAATATCCAGTTGGGGAACAGAAAATGTTCTTCATTACTAGTTTTGGCAGCGTTAAAGAGAGTGTACTTACTTTTTAAGTTATTGTTTTATGTCCCATTAAATGGCTCAGAGACATTCTGGGACAGTGTGCACTTTGCAGCTGTTACAGCTGAGTGAAGATGAAGGTACAAGGCAAGAACCTTATGGCAACTAACTTGTCAAAGCTTCAGTCAACACAGAACATGTTCAGTTTCAGTCACTTGACTTTACGCTCTCATACATCCTCAGGTGTCCTTTTAGCATCATTTAGCTGGAACCAAGCTTGTGCTGTGGTGTGTGGCACATTAGAGCTGCTAACTAAGCTTTTGGCTTTCTGTTACTCAACTTACTGGAATTATGTATATAAACATACTTGGCCAGTCCATCACCTTCAGCAAAGCAGTTGTCGTCTTGGAGATGTGTTTGGAGACGTTATTGTGTTAGAAAACCACAGGACATAGTTCCAGTATTCCATGTTCTTGGACTACTTGTCTTCAACTGTTTCCGGGTTTTCTTGTGCATCAGCTTCAGAAGAGGCTTCCTTCTGGGACGACAGCCATGCAGACCAAGTTGATGCATTGTGTCTGCATATGGTCTGAGCACTGACAGGCTAACCTCCCACTTCTTCAACCTCTGCAGCAATGCTGGCAGCACTCGTGTCAATTTTTTTTCTTTTTTTGAAGCCAGCCTCTGGATATGACGCTGAACATGTGGACTCAACTTCTTTGGTTGACCGTGGCGAGGGCTGTTCTGAGTGGAACCTGTCCTGGAAAACTGCTGTATGACCTTGGCCACCTTGATAGAGCTCACTTTCAGTGTGTTCACAATCTTCATATAGCCTAGGCGTCTTTGTGGAGAGCAACAATTCTCCTTCTCACATCCTTAGAGTTCTTTGCCATGAGGTACCATGTTGAATATCCAGTGGCCAGTATGAGTGAACTGTACCCAAAACACCAAATTTAACAGCCCTGCTCCTCATTCACACCTGGAACCTTGTAACTGTACGGAGTCACATGACTCACAATGTCCCAGGGAGGGACAACAACACAATTAGGCACAATTTAAACACGTTCACTTTGAGGTTTACTCACTTATGTTGCCAGCTATTTAGACATTAATGGGGGTGTGTGTGGAGAAAAGTCCACCTATCTATCCACCTAAATCCATCTGTCTATCTATACACATACATTGTTGTCTTGTCAGAAGAAAACCCTGTATCTCCAAAATGATCACCTTTACAGGAGAATATTTTTTTTCCATATATATATATATATATATATATATATATATATATATAAAATCTGGCTTATACCAAATTACTTTTCAAGGGCTTTCATTGTCGCAGACAAATGTCCAATGTCGTAATAAAATCATGAGTCTTGTTAGATCGTCATCTCGATCGTTTAGTGTGAGGGTGGTCAAGACGGCACAATCTCAAATTTAGTTGCAGTCTTGTAAATAACGACACTGCAAAATTTCCCGTCTTTGTAAAATCGTAGTCTGTGACTGAAAACTGTCACACTGTCTTTAGATGTGAGGGGGTGTCCGTCTTCTAGTATATGGTTAGCAAACAATACAACTGATATTCTGCTAACCACACCCCTCTCATATTGTTTATCGGAGGTGTGCCAGTTTTGACCTAGAATGCGATATTAGGCTCGTGGCAGGGTCTACACACTTTTGCGCCCACTCATAGATTGCCCTGCAGCACTGGTTCTCCATTCCTGGTTCTTGCTCGCACAACCCCTCTTAAATATGTGGTGACTCCCTTCTTTTGTTTCTGCCCACGGTCGTAGGTCAGGGCCTTCTTTTGTGACTGCTGACCAGGCTGTGACTCACTGATCTGTAGAGGTGGTAATGGCTGAGGTCAGAGCTTGGATTTTGTGTGAGTTTCTCCTCAGTGTTGCTGTGTTGATTTGCTTGGTTGTCCTTCTTTCTCTTCTGGAGTTCCTGTGTGGTGCAGGAGCAAAGGAGTGACTGGTACGGCTCCTGTCCAAGCCTGACCCGTTCCAGGCTGACCTCCTGAGAAGAGCAAGGTTTTTTTTTTTCTCCTAGTTGTAGGTGTTGTAGTCGAGGGTGTGAGCCTGTTAAGTAGTTTTTGTTTATAAAGACCTCTTGATGTGCTGTGGTTTCTAAGAGGGAACATCTAACAGTGTTTGAAAATCAAGTCCTGAGGCTTTTTTTGTGCTGTCTTGTTTTGTTAACACTTTTTGATCACTGCACAATTCCATATGTGTTGTTTAAAAATGAGGTCCTCACTGTAATTATTACGTTATTTTCACATAGTGGATGCAGTTTTAAACTTTCCAGTGAGAGCAACAGTGGCTGCATGTTCCAGCTGATGACTGCATAAATTATATACGCTGGTCAGGCGTAACATCATGACCACCTCCTTGTTTCTACGCTCATTGTCCAGTTTATCAGCTCCACTTACTGTATAGCTGCACTCTGTAGTTCTACAGTTACAGACTGTAGTCCATCTGTTTCTCTGATACTCTGTTACCCTGTTCTTCAGTGGTCAGGACCCCCATGGACCCTCACAGAGCAGGTATTTTTTGGGTGGTGGATCATTCTCAGCACTGCAGTAACACTGACGTGGTGGTGGTGTGTTAGTGTGTGTTGTGCTGGTCTGAGTGGATCAGACACAGCAGTGCTGCTGGAGTTCACAATAGTTCTGAACTCACAAGTCCAGATTGAGGCCCATGAGAATCCCCTTTAAAAAGAACGGCTTGGTTCTACTTTCAGCAGCCTTTTAACTCCGAGTCATGGTATAGTGGCATATTTGAGACATTAGCTAGAGCCGTAGTCTCCCTCTCCCACATCCCCACTGGGAACCTTTTATTATACCAAGAATACGGACTGGAGTTTTCACGTTTTCATATCTTATCAGAATCAAGTCTGGCTAAGGCAGGTTACGTGCAGTGAAGTTTTTCTGTGTGATCTAAAACCAAGGCCAGGCCAGCTTTTCCTTTTGCAGCTAATCCAATGAAAAAGGTCTTTGAGTATGAAGATCTGAAGCTTGTTCATCTCTCCACAGAAAAAAGCCAAAGGCGAGGAGCTGTTTGACCAGATCATGTATCACCTGGACATCGTGGAGAAGGATTACTTTGGCTTGCGCTTCATGGACTCAGCACAAGTGCCGGTGAGAACAGCATCCGAGACGTGTTGGGGGATTTGTGTACCAACGGTTTTGTCTTCTGCCAGAGTGACTTTCATCTCTCCAGACAACTGTTTATAATTTTTTAATCTTTTAATAATTTGAAATCTGTTTAGAAAGCCTTTTTAGGTGTCAGGTTCTGTATCTCCATGTTTTGAAGGGCACTGCAGGGACGTTTTTGGGTGTATTTGATTCGAAGAGCCTTCAGGAGGGAGTTAAATGAGGGATAATGAAGGTTTGGAGGGGCAGCTCAGCAGCTGTGGACTGAGCTGTAGTGCTGCATGGAGCAGAAAGAGAGGGACGTGTGTGTGTGTGTGTGTGTGTGTGTGTGTGTGTGTGTGTGTGTGTGTGTGTGTGTGTGTGTGTGTGTGTTGGGGGGGGGGTGGGTGAGGAATGCGGGGGAGAGAAGCGAGAGACCTTTCATTCTTCCATCAGTGAGAGTGCCCCTCCCTCCCTCCCTTCATCCCTCGCTCCACTGCTACACTCCGTATGGGCTTCAAACTTACAAACCATGGGTTTTTGAGCTTCATCTTTCCTCAAACTGATAAAACTGTCTTTTTTTTTTTATATGAGATTTGAATTAAGTTCTTTTATGGAGTTTTTTTAACAGCCTTAAAGGGCTCATACTGAAATAAGAGTTTGGTGGATTATTTAAAATATACTGTTCACTCTCCAGTCCCTACAGTCCAGTTTTGGAAACTAAGCTGCAAAAACAGCCTGTTATTACGTTTGCTGTTTTTGTGATGTCGTAAAAAAAAAAAAATAAAAACAAACATTATTACGTACAGCCACCTATTCAGCCTGTGGCAGTTTAGCTCCACCCACTTGCTCTGAAGTTATAAAGAGTGTTTCAGCCTGGACTGCTTTTTCTAGTGAGGCACAATGCATGATTTGAGGCAGACCATCCAATCAGAGCTTGTTTACATGCATTTGATTTAAAGGTACATTACCAAAGGCAACTTTTTGGTTCATCAAACCATGCAGATGTGATGGGTAGATCTCCACTTGGAGCACAAACTAGGAGATGGGCTCTTTAACACTTCGCTGTTGTCGGACGAAAAACTTCTCGATGTTTTCCGTTTTTGACATCATTTGAAAACTCCTGTCACCCTTTACTTTGTGTGTAAATTTCATGGTGAATGGACTTCATTACATGACCTCTGGTTCCATTGACTTGCATTAAAAGTGAAGTATGTTTTTTCCTTCTCCTGTAAAGCTACTGTTCTGGAGATACAAGGTTTTCTTCCCGACAACAGCGATTTTAAAAACGTAATCCTTAAAATGTTTAAATTATGCTGTTAAAACATTCTGAATTGTGAAAATATGTGTTTTTCCGTTACAGCACTGGCTGGACGTCACGAAAAGCATTAAAAAACAAGTGAAAAGTAAGTGCACCCCTCTGATTCTTCCCTCTTCTGCATTTACACTTGAATCGTGTTCATTTAGGCTCCATTTGAAAAGGGGTTTCTGTGTTAAGTCTCAAACTGTGACAGCTTCTTCTGAAGAGGAAGGAGGACACTTCAAGTGGGCTGCTAAAATGAATGCTGGCCGGCGGGCTGGTCAGCTGTCTGCTGATTTAGTCATAATGAGCTGCCGCTCTTACTCCCATCGTCTATTACTTTGTTTCTGACCAGCCTCGTTTAGTCTGTGTTTTTCTTGTGTGTTCAGCTCCACTTATGTTGTTTTTTTTTTATTCTTTTCATCGTCTAATAATGGATTCTCTCTCTTGTGCACCAGTCGGACCTCCGTATTGCCTCCACATGCGTGTTAAGTTCTACTCTTCAGAGCCCAACAACCTGCACGAGGAGTTAACAAGGTCCGTTTCTGCTTGACGCCCCCAGTCAAAGTACAGGCTTAGTTGATTTTCAAAGTAAAGACAGGGGAACACGGAAAACTTAAATATGCTAATTTTAGTGCACAAATTCTACATATTTGTTGAGTTTAACATGAAAAATAAAACATGAAATATAAAATGGGCTGTAACCCTCGCACAGGTCACTTTTTAGGTTTCACTTTTTCCCCCCTCAGTATGTGAAATTCAGCAAATACACAGTTATTATGCATTAAAATGAGCTGAAGTGTGTTCTCTGTAGAGGATATGTAACTTATATCCACTTAGAAAATCAACCTCAAATGACCGGGGGAGGGGGGAGGGGGGAGGGGGGGGGGCAAACCTTTACATAATAAAATTATGTAAACAACCTTACAAACTGACACACTTTTCTGTTTACAGATACCTTTTTGTACTACAGCTGAAGCAGGACGTCCTGAGTGGCAAGTAAGAAAAAGCCTTCAATTTCAAAAGTATATATGTTGTATAGAAGTCATGAAATCGTATATAGAAATTATTAAGTCTACTGAGTTTAATCTTTGTTGGCATTTTTAAGATTGATAACACTAGTTTTGTGTTCCAGAGGGTAATATATGAAACACTATACCATTTTTCTGCTGTATAGCCTGAATTCTATGCATTTCCTTTTTTGTTTTAGGTTGCTTGGTGTTCGTATTCCCACATCCTTTTCAGTGTAATTCCACTGTTTAGGTGCTGCAGTCCAGTGACACCCAAACTTATGCTAAACAGTCATTTTAAAAGGGTTTTTAAATGATTATAATGATTCGCTTGCATGTTTATGCTTTTGGCAGATGCTCCAAAGAGACTTTACGGTATATAGTAGACAGTACAGTATATCGTTACAGAGATGGATGAATAGTAGACCATGTAGTGTTGGGAGTCTTGCCCAAGGATTCTTGTTGCTGTAGTATACTGTGGATGCCTGGGTGGGGAATCAAACCCCCTCTGCCATGTGGAGTGCATTGGTTTAACCCACTATGTTGTAAAATGTGCTTATAAGGCCTGGGTGATGTTTAAAAATGATTAATATATATGCAACCCACTGCTTTTTTCCTATGATTTGTCTTTTTAGTGTATATGTTAATATTTTTTAACATTTAACAGTTTTCAACAGAATCACAATCATGTTTAATGAAAATTACGTTAAATAATAATATACTGAGTAACCTAACATCTTTTAAAAACTATTTAACTTGTCTTTTTGATGGATGCAAGAACACACTCCTGGGCTCCTTCTTGTGTAGATTCAGGTGATCTGCATGCTAATAGCCCTCCCTGCTGGATGAACTTCAGACTGCAAGTGCTGATGAGCTTTCCGTAAAAAGGTGTTTCCCATCATTGTAACAGTGAGTCACTCTGGACCTCAGCTGTCGATGCCTTTGGGAAACAATTGTAGTATATTTTCACAATTAAGCTCACCTAAACCACTGGGACACTTAAGCTGTACGGAAAATGCCGCAGTTTTTTCTGTTTTTCCCAGCCAGAGGCGGGTGTCGGAGGAACTTTCCCTGCTTCTGAAAGTTCCTAGTGCCCACTGAGCTGCTCAAGGTTATATAGCCAGTCACTTTAGTTCAGTTATTTTGCCGCAGCGAGTCAAACTAAAGCAAGTCGAAGTTCCAAAGCACGTTGCGTTTCTTTTCGGTTTCCATGCACTTCAGATAAACTTAACGTGAAGTAAAAGAAGTAGACGAGGAGAAGCCCTGAGGTGAGGCTAGCATTACAGAGCAGATCAAAGAGATCCAACAGACAGCTACTTAAACTTCTCTCCATCTCTCTTGCTTGGCGCTTGCACCCCCACTCATCTTAACGGAATATGAACCCCTGTCTATGAACATATTTAACCAGCTGTTTAATAGTAGATTGGTCTTCTTCAGCTCTCTGTCTGGTTCCCAACACGACAGTTGTCGCATATTACACATCGCCTTTGGGTTACTCGTCAATTATTGGCGATAACTGATTACTGCGCCTTGTTGCCCAAGCCTACTGCTTATAATATTATTATTATTATTATTATTATTATTAGGGGTCCAAGCACTGGAACCCTATTGTAACTTTTAGGAATATTCTTCTTCTTTTTCTGCCCTTAAACGACCAACTGTAAGTCGTCACACATCGGACTACTCGAGCACTCAAGCGCAGCCCAATTGGCCTGATGGTGGCGCTATAGCAAAGCTTTGTACTCTTAGGGTCGGCAATTCTGCACCGTATGCCATAGAGATAAAATTCTTTCTCCTCTTGATTTGTGATGTCATGGCCCACAAAACGGCTATTTTGCCCATATAAAAAATCTTTTAAGATTTTAACGCAATTTCCATTTTATGCATTTTATGAGTGTGAACTAGTCCTGGAGTTTTCGCACAATCTGCACAAATCTATTATCATTAGAAGCCTAAGAAGCTGAACTTTATTAATTGTTAAAAAAAAATGTTGGAATTTCATCACTGCGTATCATCCAAGCCCCGCCTGAAAATGTGGGTGGAGCTCAATTAGATTACCAATGTTGGGCGAACTTGCAAAGCAAGCTTGGGCCCCCACAAATTGCCGCTTGCGGCTATATTTATAACTATTATTATTATTATTATTATTATTGGTGCTATAAAAAATATAAAAATTCATGTATAATGCAATCTTGTGGTGGCAACTGTAGTACAATTAGAATGGTAGGCACACATAAAGACCATGAAAAACAAAGAACAATTTAAGCGTTCCGTTGGTCTTCGTACACCAGTTGCCTTTTACTAAAGAACCTTAGAAGAACCCTTTTTTAAGAGTGCATGCCTGCCTTGATGCTATCAGTAAGTCTGGCTGCTAAGAGGCTTGGGCAGATTATGTATTATGTTTGAAATGGAATTATTGTAAATGGAATTATAAGCAGATTGTGAGTGTTGGTTCTCAGAAGAGGCCGTGGACCACATTTGGGAACCGATAACGCTGCACCGTACGGCCTTTAATGCCCAGCTTTATTTGGGACGTGTATGTTATACTTCGTTTTGGCCATTTTTAGTGGACTTTCTCACCTCAAGATGGAAACACTCCACTACTCCCAGATGTAACTGATGAGCCAAGACATGTTTGGTGCTTCTTTACTTTTACCACAAGGCTGCTGTGGCTACATAGTTAAAGCTTAGGAAGTGGCACAGTGCCTGTGCAAGTGTATGGGCCATTTTTCAAGAAGGACAGACGTACGGCTTCTGTTCAGGCTTCAAGATGACCACTTTTACTGTTTGCAGCTATGGGAATGTACTTTTGTCCATTTATTAGAGACTACTCTCAGGGGAATTCCACCAAACTTTGAAAAAGTCTGCGTAATTCAGTGGTTGAGGTGTAAACAAAGTCATTGTGGTGAAATGGTTCATTATAGAGAAACTTAGGCTCTGATTTCTTTACAGTGGTGGTGGTGGTAGGAACCAGGGGTCAAAGTGTTTACAACACATATATGGCCATTTTATTTCCTATCCAAAACTACCAGTGAACCTACATGTGTCTACTGAGGTTTTATATGTAATGTTGATGGTGAAATACTGGTAGAACTGGAAAAAAGTGGTTAAGGTTTTGCCCTATATGTGTCTCTCCATCATGAATATATTAAAAAATGATTAAAAAGGGGCTCCGGTATCAGGCAGTGTGTTCTTCAGACATCTGGTTCCCATCACCACCACGCTGAACAATTCGGAGTCTGTAAGTTTCTCTTGAACTGTTGTATATCAAGCTGCTTTTAGATCATTGACTTTGTGTATGTCCCCTTTAAGAACTTTCTTTTTATTTAGTGCCGTAAAAATAGTTTTGGTTCACAGTTTCGGTTTCTTTGCTGAATTTTTACTAAATAAAGCAAAATATAAAACATGCCAGAACTTTTGCACCATCCACTTTTTTAATGTTAAGCGATTGGGCATTGAAGCAATAGTGCAGTAAAATATGCACAAGTGTGTTCTCTGTAGAGGACATGCTTTTATTTTAATAAATCAACTAAACAGGGGAGCGTAAACCTTTGCATTGGGGAAAATTCAGAAAACCCTAGAAAACTGAGATCACTAGCCAAGTCAGTGGCTAACCGTGGGGTATTGGAGCACAGCCCACAGCAATGGGCTGTTGTCCAGTCCCTTAATGCAGTGTGACATTCTATCAGTGCGCTTTTAAGAAGTCATCTCAGTGAAACTTTGTCTTCCAGGTTGGAATGCCCGTTTGATGTAGCAGTGGAGCTGGCAGCTTTCTCTCTGCAGGGTGAGTAGAGACGCTGTTTTCTCATACTGTCTGAAACGTTGTGTTAGAGCTCCTGTGTCTTGAAGCACTGCCTCTCAATAAGCCCGGTGGTTGGGTCAGCTCTCCCGCTCTGATCTGATCGCTTAACCACCGGGGTGGTTCCAGTCCTACAAGTTCCGCCCCTGTCTTGCAGTCTGCAGACAGACCCTTCTCTGCTGAGCAGCAGCCGGTTCTGCTGTGTCAGTCTGAGCCAGAGTCGATCCTGAAAGTCAGGTCAGCGTCTTCTCAACGTGGCTGCAAAACTGGACAAACTCTTTCTGCTTCCAGTATTTGCTGTGCGCTGTGTGAGGGCGTGTTGCTTGGTGTTTCTTTGATGTTTTTTGTTAACTATAACTAGGAGGCCCATAGTTTAGAGAAAAAAAGAGGACATTTATTTTATATATATATATAAGACAAAAATCTATATATGAGACAAAAATCGCATTACATCACAAAAAGCAAAGAACTTCATTCCAGGGGGGATAAAGCGGGTAGAGCTTCACAGATACAACAGGATTTGTACTAATCCTGAGATTTACCCAAGATGTTGGAAAAACTAAGCTTTTTTTTTTTAACCGATCTTCCAAGATCAATAACTTGCCACCGGCTCACTTTTATCACTTAATCATGAACTCTTGCACCAGCCACACTTTTTATTGCAGGGTTTACTAAAGAATCACGTTCTTTATAGGGTGTTCGCATCCGGCACATTCAGAAACAAGAGCTGGCCCAAACATGAACCAGCTGAGCCCACAGCTGTAGTTCTTCTCCACTGCCCATCTGATCCAGAGACGCATGAACAGTTTATAATAACCACTTATTAAAGGTCTTTTTAACCATTCATGTCAAATGATGCACTTGCCCTGTCCTACTCGCACGTTTCGTGTCTATATTTACACAGAATGATGTGTGGAATCAAACAAAGCTTCAGTTTTGTCTCTTGATATCAAACTCAGTACAAAGTAATCATTCTAAAAAAATAAATAAATAATGTCAACAGTTCTTCACTGTTGTAGTTTACATTATATGGTGTGGTTCAGGCCAGATTGGGTTGGGTTCACAAAACGCGACGCTGTGCCGGGTCGGATCGGGCGTGGACAGAAACTTCTCAATCTGTACCCGGCTTCCAGTTTTGAATCTAAACCTGGCCCACACTGACACAATTCTGTCCGAATCCACCTACCACCAATCGCAGACCGATAAAACTCCACTTTATTAGTGATAAATGTAAAAGTACCTTTAGCGAATGGTAGCATGACACTGTTATACAGGGAGATTCACTCGAAAGAGGCCCCAAATATTCTGTAATAACTCTTGCTGGGATGAAGCAATCTGAACGAAACGCCGTGCAGTTAACTCCTCGGTATGTGGAGCTTCGAACAAGCCGGGATGCTCGGGGTCTCTTTCGAGTGAATCTCCCTGTATTACTCAGCAGAATTTAAGACATCATATAGCATCTGTACATGGCATTGTGTAGGTCAGTGTAGTGTACAACAGTTCATGTGAAGTTTAATGCATTTCTGAAGAGAGTTCACTGCCTGCACAGCAGTTCAGCCCAAGACTAGGCTTGATCCATATCTGGGAAACCAGCCTGTAATGTATAGGCCTAATTAACTAATGGGCCTAAAAATTCCACTTGTCAAATGTATGTATCAATCTCTGCCTTCAAAAACTGCTAAAAAGTTTGGATGAATATCACAAACTAATGTTACAAACCTTTGTCATCTGTGTTTTCACCGGTTAAGACATGGAAAGCCCTTAACTGTTCGTTTCACCTTGCTTTTGCCATCTTATGAGGAGATATATGAATAAACCAGGATAAATCATAATGATTTGGGATTCTGTGATTAAACCAAAACTATTTATTGCCCATTTGTAGATTCCACTAATCCAGAACCATGTCCTTGTCTGGACTGACTGCTGAAAAGGGGCAGTAGAACATGCAGTGGTCTGTTGTTGGACCATTTGTTATGAATTTGCTCTTTATCTTCATTTCTGGTTCTGCTTCTCTTGCTACTCTCTGCTCCTGTTCTTTCTCTTTCCTCCCTCTCAGTCTGCGGTTTCTAGCTCTTTCTGTGGGGTAAATGCCAGCTCATTAGCCGGGCCTTAGAGAAGGGCCCCCTAATCCAGCGCCCACCTCCCTCTGCGTTCTCACACAAATCATTCAGCACTCACGGCGCCAACACATTTACACACTGTGCTCTGTTCACCTACAGTCCTACGCTGTGGTGTGCACGGTGTCCCTTTAGGTGTGAACTAAATGTATAGGCCTGCATCGAAGATGCTGCCTGGTCAGCCCATGCTTGTAGCACCAAAGCACAGAGTGCATCTGACTACAGGAAAGGCCTGAATGTGGTTGGCCATCCCAAAGGAAAATAAGTAAGAAAACAGGAGCTACCAAAACTCAAAGACTGAGTTCCAGAGAAAATGGGGCTCCTAGCAGCCACCTGGAAGACCTGATAGACACCAAAACTGCCCCCATCAGATAAACAGCGCTTAGAGCTTTCATCTGTGAGAGAGAGGAGAACATCAAGCTGCTTCAGATCTGAAAACATCCACAGGGGTTTCTGTCCATCCTTCCACTGCGAGAAGACCACTCAGTGCTGTGGGTCTGAAAGGACGTGTAGCTGATCAAGAAGAACCTCACGGAGAAAAGGAGACGGACACATCAAACAAAAGCTGAACGATGGACTGACCGCCCCAGAGTCCAGACCTCAGCACCACTGAATGTGTTTGGAGTTAGATCAGAAAATACTAAACCAATTTCTAAGACTGAACTGGAGGTGTGGAAAAATATCCCTGCAAATTTGATCTATGGAGACCCGCTGGTGAACATCTCATATGCGTGGCCACGCCTTATTAAACCGTGGGAACAAGATCCTAATTCATAGCCATGACTTAGTAAGGCATGGGAGCGAGGTCATGCCTTACTAAGCAGTGGCCATGCACTAGGATCTTGTTCCCATGCCTTACTGTGGCCACACATTATTTTTATTTATGCAGGATGTCACCAGCAGGGCTCCATACTAACCATACAGCAAACTATGCATTTAAACCCTTATAATCTTTTTGTGCTGTTGGTTTTAAGTCTTATGGACGTTTTTTCTTGGGCCTGACTGATTAATTGGTTGGCTGATAATATGAGGTAAAATTGACGGTGAAGTTTATTAAAACGGTGCTCTGGTCATTTGTTTTCATTCGTTTTTATATTTGGTTGCAACGTCACTGGAATGAACTCGTGAAAACGCAACATTGTCATGCTTCTCTGATTTTTGCGAAACTGTGGGAGGCGACAGCTCAGTCAGTCACTGTTGTCTGTGGTGTTGGCCTGGTGACAGCCAAGCTAGACAGTCGACGGTAACCCAGTGTCTAAAGGACTGTGTTATGCATTGCTGTGGGAAATGCTACCATCTCTAAAAGCAGCTCAAACTGAATTACAGACATCTACCAGCAGTCTTGGGCTGGAGGTTGGGGAATCGGCTCTGTTTGATCCCCTGAGCCGACGGTATGTGACTCAAGTCCCTTTGAGCAAGACGCCTAACCCCCAACTGCTCCCCGGATGCTGTGGATAGGGCTGCCCACCGCTCCGGGCAAGTGTGCTCACTGCCCCCTAGTGTGTGTGTTCAGTAGTGCGTATGTGGTGTTTTACTGCACGGATGGGTTAAATGCGGAGGTGAAATTTCCCCACTGTGGGACTAATAAGGCTCACAATCGCTTAAGTTTCTGCTGCTGAATGAGATGTGAAACTATGGCTGTGACTTTTCCAGATGTTTCAGAATATTATGCATGTAGCTTTTGCTGTGTAACAGCCTTAAAAAGTAATAAGCAGCAACAAAAACTGCCAAGAATTATGGGAAAGCTCCTCCCTCATGCTACAATAATAATATACGTAAAGACTGCTGTCCGTCTGAGTTTAAGAATTGATGATCGTATTTGCACTAGTTTTTTTATTTTTTTATTTTAAGATCTAAAATAAAATGAAAAATAGGCCCACGTTTTTGGAACTTCAGTGATGTTACAGTCTGTATTGTTCATATAGTAATAGTTATATCGGTGGGCTAAACCAGCTTCTCCCGTGAACTTACTCCCGTGCCACGCGTTCATCTTCTCTGAGCTCTCCATCATTAAACTCTTCACCTCTTGACCCCCTCAGCTGAACTGGGCGACTGTGACCCTGCGGAGCACAGCCTTGACCTGGTGTCGGAGTTCCGCTTCGTGCCGGAGCAGACGGAGGAGATGGAGGTGGCCATCTACAACGGCTGGAAGGAGTGCAGGTATGTGTGTCAGAGTTCATGCCGTAAAACATCCCCTGGCTGCTTAAATCAGGGCTTCAGGAGAGGAAATGGAAATAAGAAGCAGGTGACAGGAGTGCGAGGATGTCCTATACAGACTGTCAGCTGGGATTATGGCCATATCTTCCCTGCCTGCCCTGATAGGGGGCTGTTAACTCTGCAGGTTTACTGTGTGATTTATGACCGTTCATTCCAGACGTAACCGTCTGTAACCTGGAACACATGTGGAGCAGTTCTGAACCTCACAGTTCCACTTAGTGCCACTACCTTTCAGCGAATGTGCATCATTCTGCCGGATTGTTTCCTAATCCGAGTTGGAAACACATTTCGGACTTTTAACCGACACAGACCTTAGGCTGCGTTCATATTACAAGCAATTTTTTGCTTAAATCCGATCTCGGAGTCGATGGTTCACACTCCATTTAAGTAAATGAGCCTCCTAACGTCACGTGGCTGAATCACCGCATCATCAGCACAAACTAACGAGCAGAACGAGCCTCGCTGAGAAGATCATTAACTCTGATCAGCTCTCAGCTTCATTATTAGAGCCAGACGAAGGAGAAAAAGGTGAGATGAGCTGCTTTTCCACCGTTTACATGCTTTAACTACTGTCCAGTGCTGTTGCCATGGTAACGCTGAACGATGGCGCACTTGCAGTGGCAAAAAAAAGCACATGAATTCCGATCTGAGCGCCACGTTAAGGTCGCGTGGCCACGAATCGGATGCGTATCCGATCTAGGACCACATATGAAAGTTCAGGTCGGATTTGAAAAGATCAGATTTGTGTCCACACGGCGCTGAAAACACCAGATCTGAGTCACATTAGGGCAAAAAAATCAGATTTGTACCACTTCAACCTGGTAATGTGAACAGCCTTGGACTAAAGTCCTTTACCTTTGAGGGCTCTATACCTTAATTATGAACGGATTGTTCAGTCATTTGTATTAATAAAATAATCATAACACTGCTGAAACTTGCAAATGCTGAAAATGCTTCAGTAGTGACTGTTTCAGCTCATTTTGGGCAGAACTCAAAAACGCTAGCCAGCACATGGCTGGCAAACACAGCTTTGGACAGTTTATTTAGTAGCGGAAAACATGTGACTGTAGTGACTCTTCTTATTGTTTCACACTGATTTTCAGACACATTAACTTCAAAACAGTGGGATCTAACTGCTCACCATGTGGACCTGAGGGACAGGGATACAATATGCTCTAATATGCAGGGGTGTGACCAAAATAAGGCTCCGCCCACAGTAGTGACATGAAATCATGGCACATTTCAATACATCATCATCGTTGACCGCTAGTCCAGATGGGGTCGCGGTAGCAGTTTAGAGAGCAGAGAATCCCAGATGACCCTGTCCCCCGCAACTTCCTCCAGATCATTCCCGGGGACCCCAAGCCGCTCCCAGGCCAACTTGGAGATATAATCCCTCCAGCGGGTCCTAGGACGACCCCGAGGTCGTCGTGTCTGGATCACCCCCACCGGGAGGCGTGTTATTTTTTTTAATACAATTTTTATTAAAAAGTTAAACTCATGAAAATCTAAATATTTCAACAGTTTAAAAGAAGTCAAGTGTACATTTAGAGGTTCGGGTCTGGGACAGACACCTCCCGATAAAAAGCACCCTGTAAATTATGATTGTGTATATATTTAGCTTATAACTATCTCTATTAAAACCTTGGGTTTAAATAGACCGTAATGTATTCCTTGTGAATATCTAAGTTTCGAATGCTTAATTTTTTTTTTTTACGTTTTGGAGCCGCAGTTTGAATGAATATGATCCCATTCAAACCAAATCTTTTCCTAAACAAGAAGATTTTTATAATGAAGTACTTTCGGTTTCGGTGTCTTATAGGGGCCAGTCTCCTGCGCAAGCTGAGATAAACTACCTGAACAAAGCCAAGTGGCTGGAGATGTATGGAGTGGACATGCATATGGTCAAGGTAAGCAAACCAGTCTCATTTCCATTAAAATATTGCTTCTGTTTCAAAAGTTTGCAGTAGCCGTTCAAGATGGATCACTGCCAGTAAATGTCTAATTTAGATGTGCGAGTCATTCGAGGTTTTTAATAGTTAGTTCAGTCAGTCAACCTTCATTTAATCTCCGAGAACATGACCCTCATGCTGCTGAGCTGATGCAGAACAAGGGATCGATGAGATGTAAGAACATATCCAATAATAAAAGGAAATTTACTCAAATCAGGCCTATAGTGTACAAATAATGGAACATTAATAATTAAAATGCAATAAAAATATAAAACAATGATTAAAACGTAGCTAAAATATAAAAGTTAACCAAATTAAAAAACTAAAAGGAGAATAAGATGAAAAGAGGAGAGTTCACTGTCGGTCAGTACAGCTACGCCTCCGATCTCGTCACTCATAGGAGAGCAGCTCGCTGGTCGCTCCACTCAAGCAGGGAATGTATAACTCCACGTTTCAGACGATGATATATTGCGACCCATTTTTCACTCGTCGCCCCTCCCGCTCTAGTCATGTCGGAAAACTCAGGAGTGCGCCCTCTCCTGGCGACAGCAGAGTAATGTCACTTTCCTTGCAGGAGAAAGCGCCACCAGGGCTTTCGCCGAACGTGCAAGTGTGGAAATGGTCTATTATATCAAACATTTATCAAACTTTTCTTATGGCTTTATCGAGGAGAAGTTATATCGTGATAATTATGGTTTTATCGCCCAGCCCTACTAGTTAGGTATATCAACATCTTGTACAGTCAACGACTGAATGTCAAATCAAATAAAGTACAATCGGTGACATTTCAACAATATTTGACAGTTTTTCTCTTTTTGAAGCACAACGTGTGAAATAATCTGACTCACTTTCTTCTCTGACTGCTGTGTCTCGCCTCGCCCCTCCCCTGTGTGGCACCGCTCACTCGAGTCTCGGTGCTCATCGTAATGCGCAGATCTGATTGGCTGAGTAACGTCACGTGTGATCTGCACAACGTATGCGATTGGTCTGCGAGTCTCCCGGGCCGCTAAAGGTACCGTAAAGGATAGAGAGGTTACGCAGATTAAAATAGGACCCCCCCTCATCAAAATGACATAATTCCCCATAGGTTTATCGGTTATACGTCCAGGTCCACTTAGGATAGCGTCTGGGTCCGGACTTGAACCGCGGTCCACCTATTAGTGACCTCTGCTGTAGATGATTCTAAAATAACTGAGGAGGCCATGTAGGAGAAAAATGTGTCGACGAACTATTGCAAATATATAAATACAGTATGTTATTAATTATTTAATAGCGTCTGGTTTCCAAATACCGTATTATATTTAAGTCTGTTCTGTAAGTCGCTGTTGTAAATGCCGTAACCAGAAATGTAGGGATTCCAGGCTTTTGCATGCTCGTGTATCTGCAGCACTGTTTATTATCTAGAGTTGTGCCTACAGAACTGTGGATATGGAATGGAAGCCTCAGAAGACGTTTTTCATATGTACATATATCCAGCAATTTGCTTTGTTCCTCTGCGTGTCCCTCCAGGCCCGGGACGGAAATGAGTACAGTTTAGGACTGACCCCCACTGGAGTGCTCGTGTTTGAGGGGGAAACCAAGATCGGCCTGTTTTTCTGGTAAGATGACCAGCTTCAAGCTGCCAGCGTCTTTGATTTTGTGGTGCCTTTATGGTTTACCATATTTTAGACATTGTGTTTTTGGCTCAGGAGATGGCTTTAGATATTATGTCATCAGCTTTCTGCACTGGAGCTTTGTGTCTGAGTGAGTTTGTGTGTCTTTCTCGCCGTCCACAGGCCGAAGATCACCCGACTGGACTTCAAGAAGAATAAGCTGACCCTGGTGGTGGTGGAGGATGACGAACAGGTAATGTAAAGGCAACCCTGATATACCTGAGGGTGTCTCCTGTCGCTCAGCCCATCGGAGTGGTGGGCAGAACATGCTAAACAGAAATTTGGCTGCGGCTAAGAGCAGCCAAGAAGCAGTTTTTGAATTAGATGTAATAATCTAAATAGATCTAAATAGACGGAGCAGAAATCATGAAAACTTTAGGGTCCAGTGTAAAATGATTCCACAGAAAATGACATTTTGAATTCATCACTCAATAAAAGTTAAAAGCATGTAAAGGCAGTAAAGTCTAGTTATGATGCTGCTGCCGTCAGACTTGAGTGCTTATCCTCTAAATTTGTGCCAGTGGAGCATCAGTTAATAATCACGCCTGCCTTTTCAGATGTGGAGCGGTTAGCCTCCTAGCGGTAGGTTAGCTAGCAGGTTAACAGCCCTACAGGCCAGGTTAGATTCTGATCTAACACCAAGTCTTTCTGTCCAGCACAGGTCACTCAGCTTAACTCCCTCAGATTTGACTCTTTATCACCAGTTAGCTGTAATCAAACCTGTCCTGTTGTGTGTGGATCTCTTAGCCTCCTTGTGCTATCTAGGACGGTGGCGTGGAGCTGGTTGTGGTGCTACCTACATGTTACGTGTTGGCTACATATTACATATATGCTACATATTAGCTGGCTGGCTGTCTCCTCGGCACGTGACGGAACCAGTTAGATCCATCTTTTCCCTGGTCGATTATGCTGGTCGGGTACTGGTTTAGCAGGTCGCTCAATATGGTCGTATCAGCATCCAATACACAACATATCGCGGTTGTTGGAAGAAAACCTTGTGTCTCCATTTTTAACGTTTTTCAATTTTTGACAAAATTTGAAAATGCGAATTACCCTTTATGTTGTCTGTAAATTTCATGAGGATTGGACCAAAAGAAATGCCATAAAATGACTTTGAAAAAACTCTGGTTCCATTGACTTACATTAAAAGCAAAGAAGGTTTTTTCCTTCTCCTGTAAAGTTCTTATTTTGGAGAGATGTTCTTCCGACAACATCGACATGCTGGTTTCACTTATGGTCAGCATAGTAACTTCCTTTGCTGCTGACCAGCGTCCCAAACACAACATATGCGCATCAGTTAGTTATAATCAAACCTACCCTTTTGTGTGTGGCACTGGTAGTCTCCCAGCTGGCACTTGGAGCTAACTAAGAGTGGAGTCAAGCTTTTTGTGGTGCCAGCTGTATGTTAGCTAGCAGGCAAATTCAATACACCACAGAACAGGCTAGATCACATATTTCATGACTCCAGCACCGGTCACTTGATTTCAGTCCTCAGCCACGAGTCTTTGTCCTCTAAATTACATTAGTGGAGCATTAGTTAGCTAGTAGCCTGCTCCACTCTACGGTCAGAGTTAGCACCATTTAGGTTGAGTATTTCATGCTTGTGAATGAGTTGAAAAGCTTGTCATTTATTTATTTATTAGGCAATTTATTACATAGATAGAACTTTGACACAGTCACAATTTTAGCATCACTGTAATGTTTAAATACAGTGGGACATTTTGTTCTGTCTATTGTTGGAAAAACAAAGCTTTTGGTCAGAGGTGGGCAAAGTACACAAATCATGTCCCTGAGTTAAAGTAGAGACACCCAGCCTTTGTAACAGAGTATCAGAGAAACAGATGGACTACAGTCTGTAACTGTAGAACTACAGAGTGCAGCTATACAGTAAGTGGAGCTGATAAAGTGGACAATGAGCGTAGAAACAAGGAGGTGGTCATGATGTTACGCCTGATCAGTGTAGAGTCCAGCAATGTTTTGAAAAGCCTAATTTAGGCTCTTGGATCTCATTAGAATAGCAAGCTATATTGCAAGTTCCTTGGTAAGTGTGTTCATGTGGGGGTGTTACATTGTGTGTATGCTAATGATTAACCCCCTATACCTGTAGTTGTCATTGCTGATGTGCTATGCGTCCAGTTTACATTACATACTGTATGTATTAGGGATGCACCAGAACTTTTATGGCCAGAATTGGCATTGTAACACCACAAGCCCTGAGTGGACTGAAGGTTTTGGCTCTTCTCTTCACCTGATTTGAAGCTGTTGGCTGTCGTCCAGTGAGAGTTAATAAAGCACGGCCCTCCCTCAGGCACGTCTGGCATCTGGAGCTCTTCACACTCTGTAAAGCCCGGAGCTGCTAATATGTAGATCAGTCGGCACTGGACAGATCCCGAGAGACACTCCGTAAAACTAGTGCTGTGTCTCGTCTGTGAGCACTCATTTCTAGAGCTTTAGTGGTATAGAATCTTGAAATAAACAGCAAGTTTCAGTAGGCACTTAGTTTCAGGTGGCTGTTATGATGCCCTTTAGGTTTAATCTGATCAAGTCAGTGTACAGGGTGATTCAGAAAGATTCATCCCATTTCAGAATGCCTTATTTCACTTGTAAATCATTACAGATCAATGCAGTGAACTTTAAATGGTTTAAATGAGCATAAAGTTTATTATGTAGTTTTACAAGGTCTCAGTCTGAACCTCCTCCAGCTGTAAAGACATCAACACCACAGTCAAACTCATCCCATACTGGATTGAGCGTGTCGGGTGTCGTTGCACTCCCGGCTCTTTCGGTGCGATTTCGGAGATCATCCAGTGCTGTGGAACCAACGAAAATCACGCTGCACAGTTGTGACGGATTCACTCTTATTGACGTGGAGAACGCAGGACGACTTCTGCTCAGGGGTCTCATCTCCTCACAGACTGAAGGGAGCCAGTCAGGAACTCTAACACCCCCTCTTACAGTTGGACTGTGATTGGTTCTTAGACGCCTCGTGGTTGTAAAAACATGTTGCTTTGAAATCGGATGAATCTTTTTGAATCGCTCAATGTTCTAGCTATTTAAATTAACTGGCGTTCCGTTGCTACTTTACTGAGCGAGAAGTAGCTTTTATGTGAGTTATACTTATTAATAGTTGTGGCTGCTTGTCGATGCTTAAGCTGTTAAGTAAAGTCTTGTCAGATTGCTGTTGCTTATCCTAATTGCCTTCATGTCTGTAATAAAAGATGTGTAATACACTAATACATAAACTAAAAATGCCCTGGAAATGCTGGTTCTAGATAATGATACAAAATTAGGCAACTTTCCAAACATTGAGAGATTGCGAGTTTAATCCCCTGTTATACCAGAGCCACCCGTATCTAAGAGTCCTCACGAGAATAGTTAGCCTCTGTCTTTGGGTGAGTGTGATGACCATCATTCTTTTAAACACTACGTCCACTCACCTTCCACTCTTAGACACTCCTACCTTGTCGGTCCACCTTGTAGATGTAAAGTCAGAGACGACAGCTCATCTGCTGCTGCAGTTTGTGTTGGTCATCCTCTAGTCCTTCATCAGTGGTCACAGGACGCTGCCCACAGGCTGGATGTGTTTAGTTCTCAGTCCAGCAGTGACACTGAGGAGTTTGAGCTCCAGCAGTACTGCTGTGTCTGATCCACTCAAACCAGCGCAACACACACTGACACACCACCACCATGTCAGTGTTACTGCAGTGCTGAGAATGAGCCATTCAGTACCTGCTCTGTGGGGGTCCTGACCACTGAAGAACAGGGTAACAGAGTATACAGAGGAAGAGATGGACTACAGTCTGTAATGCAGGTACAAGCAGAAGAAAACCAGCTGTTTAGGGTCTAAGATGTTCTTTCAGCGCATACTAGCAGCACTCCGAGGTACCCAGAGTGACCGGTTGGAATGTACTGAGCAGAATAGAGATGCAATGCTGTTTCAGTCTCACGGGTGTCCTGAGTCACGCCCTGTGTTCCCTTTACGCCGTGCTGGTATGAGTCTGTGTGGAGCGACAGTGCATTTCAGATACTAATTAATCCCGATCATCCGAGGACTCTAGACTGCGTTCGTCTGAAAGGAATTTTCATTAGTGTTTGGGAGCAAACAGTCTGGTATCGGATTCCTCTTTTTGTCTCTGCTCTGTGTGTCAGCGGTAACGATGAACTCTTGGAATGCTACGGATCTGACTGGACACGGCTGAGAATGCGGTTTTCTGGTTAAGATTGAAAATATATACTCACCGGCCACTTTATTAGGTACAGGTTCAGTTGCTTGTTAACACAAATAGCTAATCAGCCAATCACACGGCTGCAACTCACTGCATTTAGGCGTGTAGAGGTGGTCAAGACCACTTGCTGAAGTGCAGACCGAGCATCAGAACGGGGAAGAAAGGGGATTTAAGGGGCTTTGAACGTGGCGTGGTTGTTGGTGCCAGACGGGCTGGTCTGAGTATTTCAGAAACTGCTGATCTGCTGGGATTTTCACACACAACCATCTCTAGGGTTTACAGAGAACGGTCCAAAAAAGAGGAAATATCCAGTGAGCGGTCAGTTGTGTGGACGAAAATGCCTTGTTGATGTGAGAGGTCAGAGGAGAACGGGCAGACTGGTTCCAGATGATAGAAAGGCAACAGGAACTCAAATAACCAACCAGAATCTCTGAGGAACGTTTCCAACACCTTGTTGAAAGTCTGCCATGAAGAATTAAGGCAGTTCTTAAGGCAAAAGGGGGTCCAACCTTTTGCTAGCAAGGCGTACCTAATAAAGTGGCCGGTGAGTGTAGGATATGAGCCCTTTAATGACTCAACATGGTTTGAGGCATGCAAGCGATGAGTTAGGCCTGCAGTTTTACATGATACTTAATGGTGCCGTATAGGTTTCCATTATCTTTTAGCTACTTTTAAAAGGGTCTGCTGATGAATTATAGAACCGCTTGAGCTGACATCTTTCTAGATCCCTTCTTTTTAGGTCTTATAGTGGCTCAGTCTTTTCAGTCAGGGCAAAAAAAAGTCCTATTCTCATTTTATAGCATTACATGCATCATCTCATCTGCATGCATTTCTACCTGCTATGCTTTGTGTCTGTACTTCAGTAGGTTTGTATACATTTCTCTGACACCTTGATGTTCTCCAATAGGGGAAAGAGCAGGAGCACACGTTTGTTTTCCGCCTGGACCACCCGAAGGCCTGTAAGCACCTGTGGAAATGTGCCGTGGAGCACCATGCCTTCTTCCGGCTGCGCGGCCCCGTCCAGAAGGGCTCCGCCCGCTCCGGATTCATCCGCATGGGCTCCCGCTTCAGATACAGGTCAGAAAGAATTCAGTCTGTAATAGAGCCCGTCCAATATATCAGCTGGCAGGCAATATCGGCTGATATTGGTGATCCTCAGTTTAACTGGTATCGGCAAAGATATCACAAATAATTACTGACCTTTTTTTAAATATACAGTCGTATGCCTAAGTTTGGGCATCCCTGGTCAGTTGACCTTATTTTCTTAGAGAAAATAATTGAACACATCCTCTACAGAGAACACATTTAATGCACAGTTAATATTTATTTGCTGAATTTAACATATGGAGGGAAATAAAACATAAAATATTGCCTGTGCAGAAGTTATGGCACATTTAATGTTTATTTATTCATATTTTAACTTAATTGTTTACCAAAATTTGCGGAAGAATGCCGTATTTAAGTGGGTTCTCTGTAGAGAATGTTATTTTTGCTTGAAATAAATAAATAAAAAAATTAAACGAAGCATTGTTTGACTGGGGTGCCGAGGCTTCTACAATCTACCACCGAAACCTGAGGCAGTTATGCCACTAGACTGCCCAATTATAATGAAGCAGCAAGTGAAAAACATGATTCATTGGTTTTATGCTCACCGCAGAACAGACCAAACGGCTACATTTGAACACACAGGGCTGTCGTTGTTTAAATAAAATAAATAACATGCATCCAAAACCGCTTTTAACATGAGGACAATGTTATAACACAAACTAACAGAAAGAGTCTGGCAGGCTCCTCTCCAGACACTACAGTACTGTGTGTGTGTGTGTGTGTGTGTGTGTGTGTGCGTGCGTGTGTGTTATAAACTCGTACAATCTCATTATGAGTATGTGATCCAGACACAAGCTTCAAAGGCAGAGATGAGGGACAAAAAAAAAAATCTGTCCATTTGACTAAAGGCCTTAACATGGTCACAAATTTGCCTCAGTTTGAAATTTAAATATTTTATGGGATTTAAATATTTTATGTTAATGTTTCTTGTTTACATATCTGTGTGTGTGTGTGTGTGTGTGTTTGTGTGTGTGTGTGTTTGTGTGTGTGTGTGTGTGTGTGTGTGTGTGTGTGTATATATATATATATATATATATATATATATATATATATATATATATATATATATATATATATATATATATATATATATATAAAATTATAAAAATAATATCTGAGATTTTCTATGTGGAGTGTCTGTCTCTGTCTATAAATCCATTTATCTGTCTGTCTACGTGTGTGTGTGTGTGTGTGTGTGTGTGTGTGTGTGTGTGTGTGTGTGTGTGCGCGCGTGTGTGTATGTATATGTGTATACATTAGTTATGATTAAAACCCATCACCAATAAACTACCTGATTTGTTTTACTGTCACTTGTACAATATCTGTGAAAATGGAGGTCCCCCATGGTTCTATACTAGGGCCTGTCACAATGTGGTACTGTGTGAACTGCTAGTCTTGAAAATGTTTTGTCCTTTTTTTTTTTTTCTTTTCTTTTCTTTCTCCTTCCAGTGAAAACAGAATATTGCATCGCACCTCATATAAAAAACAGTAGTGGACAATAAAGTCTTACTGTTCACCCCGATGTAGAAACGGTATGGTTTTCTGCACTGTGAGTGTCGTCCTTGTGGAGTTGTATCTTATCTCCAGCTGTCAGCCTGCTGCTTAGACACTCTCCAGTCACGGTTTGACTGGCTCCGCTTACTGTTTTTGTTCTTTTTATGTAATCGCTTATCTCGGTCTCTGCTTCTGCGCTTTTATTTTAAAATCTGCTTGTTTAGTGTTTTCTCTCTTTGAACTGCTGAATCTCTATTTTGAGTGGCAGTAGACGCACGTGTACAGGGATGCAAGTGTGTGTAGATGAATAAGACGTGGATACGACAGATTTTCGGTGCTCTAATTTGTATCATGCAAGTTATGAGATCACCGCTGTTTCAGAATTAGCGCCGTTAGGCCGATTCTTCGTCTGTCTTCCTTTTGTCTTTAATCCACCTGTTTGTTTTGCAGTGGAAAGACAGAGTACCAGACCACGAAGGCTAACAAAGCTCGGCGGTCGACTTCGTTCGAGAGGCGGCCCAGTCGCCGCTACTCCAGGAGGACCATGCAGAACAGAGGTGTGTGTGGGTGTGAGATCTGAATATGTACTGAAGTGTAATATATCAGCCTTTTATCAGATCACTGAGCATTAATGCCAGCGGTGCTGTTTCTTTTCACAGGTCCCCCCAAATCCTCAGAGTGAGTACTGATCATTCTCTTCCAGACTTGCAGCCTGATGATCTGAAATGCAGTCGACACAGTGACCTCGGAGTTACTTGCAGCCTGCTGACCATGAGTCATGTGTCCATTCACTCACTGAGACAGAGAGAGAGTGAAAAGAAAGGAAGAGAGAAATAAATAGAGAACAGTAACGAGTAACGAACGCAGCTAAGTTACAAAATCATCCTGAAATATCCTCAGACTTTGTGGTGACTGCAGTAGCCTTTACATTCCGAAGTCGTGAGCTCTTACTACGTCTATTCCAGCTGCTTGTTATGGCTTATCCAGTGACTCATAGTCCTAAAGAGGAAACCGGGATATGAAGCAATTGAAGCATAAGATTGTTTAGAGCAGGTTCTTGTGACATGAGTGTAACTACTGCTACTAAGCAAGGTGTCTGAGTCATTCAGCGATTTACGTGATTGTAATTCCCCTAAAAAGTTCAGTGCATTTTGTCCTTCATACTGAAACTGGCAGATATCAGCTGTAAGAATGTGGCTTTGTGCTGAAGATAACAGCATAGCGACAGGAGTCTATCACATTACTACATCACAAGGCCGACACTGTTCTTACTGCTTAGTATCCACTCAGCGCCAGCTCATAAATCTTGAGCAAATGACTTCATCTTCATGAGTTAATATCGTCTTAATGTTCATCTCTTCTCTCTTTCTAGGACACATAATAACGGAGTAAGTCCCAGCAAAGAGACTAAGGTACAAAATTGCTTCTTTTCTTTTGAATTGAAGATGATTGAAGTGCAAGAGCACCACTTGTTCAGAAAATTACCTTTGTGAGATATTCTAGCCGCTTCTTTACTGCCACACCTGCACAGCTATGGAGAAAATAGGCTGTTTTAGGCTTGCTTGCCTTGCTTCAGGCCTGTTTCACACGTACAGCCTCTGCATTGCGTGAACGCCCGGGAATGACTTGCTTTTCCGCTTTGGTGCTCATGTAAACAGGTTAGAGCAGGAGGGCCTGGTCCTGGTCCTGGATCTGCCACCCTGGAAAGTTGGTCTTTGTGACCTAGATCAGCTCAGGTAGACCTGAAGTCTGCAGGTTGGTATGTCTCCAGGACCAGGGTACCGCTGGGTTAGGGCGTTCACGAAGTCTGAGCAAGCAAAACAGGCACTCTGGATAGGTCCTCACCACAAGTGACCGGGAGCACCCCACAAGTCTGGCTGTGTTAGAGATGCTCTGACTCACTCGTCTGACCTTGAAGATTTGGCCCTTGCCAAAGACGGTTAGGTCTTGACCCTTGCCCACTTCTCTTGCGTCCAACACATCAACAAGAACCTACTGCTTGTATGCATCTATCCCAGACTGTGACTCTTTATTAAATGAGCAAGATTATTCGTTGGGTCTGTGAGTGATTACAACACTTTGGCTAATTGGTATGTTTCCAGTTGGGTAAGGAGGCTTGAAACGATTGACCAATCACAAGTCAGAAAACTGCTGACGCTAAACAAATGCATCGGGCTCCTGTACCGATAATCTTGTAATTGAGAAAAGTAGCTGATTTGGCTCCGTTGGAAGAAGGACTTGCGTAGGACTTGCTTGCGGTCAGTCCGCAGCAGAAACGCTATATGTACAAATGGCCAGTGTGTGCAAGATGTAGCAGTCAGGTGTGTGAAAACAACTGGAAACGTCTTTCACGCAAGTATGCCAACTCCAATGCTTTGAGCTGTGCAACACTTTTTAGCTCATTGTTGCGCTCTAATATATCACTTGAATATGTGAAATATATAAATTCACAATGCAACACAGTTGTGAGCTGCATTCAGTGTTACAGCAGGGGATGCTGTAGCGACAGCCAAGCCTGGCCAGGCTGATGAATTTTGTACGACCAGCGTGCTTTCGCTGGTCAACGATCGTGGCCGACTAGCAGTCTTTCACAGAACCACTTTCCACCAGACGAGACGGTACACGTCAAATAACTTCATCAAATTCAAGTTGTTATAATACCGCTCCTCTTGTACTTAAAAATCTAAATACGGTATAGATTGAAAGTTTAGAATCTTCTTTTTTCCACAGATTCTTTCAACCAAATAGGAGAGAAAAGTAATTGAACTGAATGGCACGCCGTGTCGACGTTGAAGGATTATAGAGGGTTAATGTCTTGCTGGTTCACTCTTGCGGTTGCGTCATGCCACCCTACACTGTCTTGTTTTGTTTCGACTGAGTCTAAGCCTGTACCTCCACCCCTCTCCCTCACAGCCTTCCCACTCTCGGCCTCCGTGGTCTGCGGTGCCCGTCAGCAGCCCGCCCTCAGCCCAGAGCTCTGTGGAAATCGAAACTCTCCCCAGGAGCCCCGGCGGCAGCCAATCAGAGAAGAGAAGGTGAGCCGCTCGCGATTGTAATGCAATAAGACAGCTAAGCTGGGTAATCTTCCTCCCTGCTGTCACTGCAGGACTGACCGCTTTACCTGCACTTGGATGCTGCCTCACTTCCTGTGTGGAGGCTTGGTGGTGGTGGTGGTGGTGGTGTTTGTGGGGCTGGGCGATATGGCAAAAAGATCTTTCCATATTTTGTTCATAATAGCTAATAATTATGTGCATTTCCTAATACTTGTAAAGTCTGCCCAGAGTTTTTAACCCTGAGGGGAAGAAGCTTATTCCTGTGGATGCAGTTTTGGCTTACAAAAGTAGTTGAATTGGAAAAAGCAGCAATTTTTGGTGCTGAATAATGATTACTTATTGAATAATTATATACAACATATTCCCCATCATGGAGATTGTACACATTTATCTTAATCAGAAGAAGCACAGTAGATGCAATAGAGAATATAATAACTGACCATCACAGATGAAAAGGAAACCATAGCGTACTTGGATGGTGCACATTTAAAAAGAACTGTTTTAATCTTCAAATGGTTCTATATATAACCTCGGTCTTAATAAAGAAACCTCTTTTGTATAACATAAATGATCATTTGAGATAATGAATATTTAAATTTTGTGAATATTGCACTTTACATTCAACATTAATCACCTTTAAATCGGTTTAAACGGTCAACAAAAAACAGGAATAAAAAGCTAAAAAGTTTTACAAAGTTGTTGGACGAGATGTGTGGTCATATTTTTTGCCAATATCCTCATGTTCCGAGACAGTTTCTTCAAAGTTATGGTCTTTTTACTGTCCATAATTAATATTGAGAATGGATAACTAGGTGCCTCAGCTAGTTTTGCTAGTTAGTTGATGAGATAATGGTGGTTGCCATGGTAACGCTGAATGACGGCGCACGCGCAGTGGAAAAAAGCGCATGAATTCCGATCTGAAGGCCACGTTAAGGTCACGTGGCCACGAATCGGATTCGTATCCGGTCTAGGACCACGTATGAAAGAGGCTCCGGTCGGATTTGAAAAGATCAGATTTGCGTCCACACGGCCCTGAAAACACCAGATCTGAGTCACATTAGAGCAAAAAAATTGGATTTGTGCCCCTTCAACCTGGTAATGTGAACGCAGCCATAAAGCCTACTGGGTTGCCACCACCAGTCAGTATAGCCGTGATCCCCATCATCAAGTAATATACCCAGTAACACCGCATGGGGGAGTATGTTAGCTAAACACAAGAAGCTAAATAACGTAAATAGCTAGCTGTTAGTGAATGGCTAGACTTTTCCCCACTCTGCCTAACTGCTCAAGGTTTAAGCAAATAGTTTTTTAATCGAAAATATACCCGATGCCTGTCATCAGTTTTGATTTTGATCCATATTTGTATGATTTTATCACCCAGGCCTTGGTGTAGTGGTGGCATTAATGCTCGTCTTGGGACTTTGCGAGGTTGTTGTGGGGTATTTGAGCTTCTGGCTGGTGCTGAGAACTTTACTTTTGCTCTGATATGAAGCATTTACATTACATTACATCACATTTATGGCATTTGGCTGACACTCTTATCCAGAGCGACTTACAATTTGATCGTTTTACACAGGCAGGTGAAGGTGATGTTAGGAGTCTTGTCCAAGGACTCTTATTGGTATAGTGTAGGGAGCTTACCCAGGTGGGGGATTGAACCCCAGTCTACAGCGTAGAAGGCAGAGGTGTTAACCACTACACTAACCAACCACGTCTGAAGCAGACGGCGGCCTGGAGTCTGGAGGAGGTCCTGCTGTTATGGCAGGTCTCTGTCTCGCTCTCTTTCTCGCTCTCACTCTCTGTCTCTCGCTCACTCTTATTTTCTTTCATTCCCTTCTGGCTTTTTCTGGATTACGGTGCTATGAAAAGCGTTGCCTCAAATGTCCTGAAATATTGAAAAGAAATTCAATTAGACTGTTACATGATGAGTGTGTGACTGTGGAGAGAAAAAAGTTTGGATGTTTTTCTCATAAATATTTGATCTTCTAAAAAAATGTGTTTTTTTTTAACTTGTTTATTCTAGTCTGATGTTCTGATACCAAATGGCCTTTTCTAAGGTGAGGTATGTACTCTTCAGTTATAAAGCCTACTGGGATGTTGCCGCCAATCAGTTTTTTGATTCTTTGGGTGGGCTTCCGTGATTGGTTCTCTTTTAGCTGGGAAGATCTGCTCTTGCAGCACTTTCAGAATAACTCAATCAATGGACGTGGTGAACTCGCTTGATGTTGAGAATCATTTAGGATGAATGGCCTCGCTTTGATTTGTTCTGCTTCCTTGCAAGCTTTGGACTCTTTCTGATCTAATCAAAGTTCTCTTTAACCCTTCCCTCAACTGTGTATTGGTACATGCTAACCTACAACTGCCTCCTTTAACGTGGTTGTTGGACAGCTGGCCTGTAATAGCCCTGAACACAGCAGGCATATAAAATGCAGAACTTTATAGGATCAGTATCTTTCCAGCCTAAGATTTGAATCGAAGTGCAGCTGATAACTGAAGCCTCACAAAAGCATAAGGCATATTTGTTATAATATAAATATAATGGCAAAGAACCAGAGCAAAGGCATTTGTGTCAACATGCAGTTGCAATTTAATAACCTTGATTGGAGAGATATTTGGCCGACTCCACTGGCTACTAGGTCTGTATTTAAGCTGAACACAATTATTTAAAGTGGCACTCATTTTTGTCAAGTCATTAAGTGGTTTGATGTGAGATGCTCCGTTGTAGAGAAACCTACAGAGTTGGGGTTCACAATGGTAGTGATAGGAACCAAACGTCTAAAGAGTTTAATGCCTCAATGCTCCCTCACTGAAAGTTATGTGAAATGTGCTGCCTGATTCCTTAAACATGGGCTTCACAACATTTTTGAGAAGCATTTGGCCTGAAGTGTTATTTTTATTTATTTATTTATTTAGTTAGTTATTTTTTAATATATTGCTGCTGTCGGAACAAAGCCTCGTATCTCCGCATTTGACGTTTTTCAGTTTTTTGTATAATTTGAAAATGCCCGTTGTTTTTTACATCGTATGTAAATTTCATGATGAATGGATGAAAAAGAAACGGCCCAAAACGTCATTGACTTACATTAAAAGTAAAGTAGTTTTTTTCCTTCTCCTGTAAAATTACCATTTTGAAGATATGGCTTTTTTTTGATCCGACAACAGCGATATTCCTGACCGGTAAAATACATGGATACATGTTATAAGGCAAAATAGTACCTGAAACTTTTTCCCTCCCTGTGTTTTGCACTTTTACCAACATACAAAAACTCACTCAAAAGGCGCACATAATGTCACTGCTGAATTTGGATAATAAATAAAATGGCTATGTTTGAGGAAGACGTCAACCCCTGGCTCCTATCACCCCCATTGTAAAGATTATAACTTATGTATTTCGCATCAAACTACTCTGAATGACTTTGTTTATATCTCAGTAATTTATTTATGAAGAAATTGGGAGATTTTGAGGGCTCTTCCAGAAATAAGGGTCAGCACAGATGTGTTCAAACAGCTGGAGCTGTAGCTGATCAGCAGTGAGACAGTCAAACACAACGTTCTGCATCTGTGCTCTATACAGACTTACTAAGTGATGCTAAATAACTTGATACCTTTTGGATTATAAACTGGCCTTGAAAATCGTTTCTGCTGAGAATCATGGCTGTTTCTTTTCTGAATCAGGAATACTAAAGCAACTTAAGTGCTGGAGAAACTTCAGAAATTCTGAAGCTACATCCACTTTGCATATTTATTTATTTTTTTATCTTTTTTTTTATTAAGCTATTTTTTCTAACTTTATATATACGTATGTCCAGATGTTTATAGACACCTACTTAACCAGCATTTCTTCTGAAATCACAAATACTCGTACACTAGATGTCGAACATTGTTGCAAAAATTTGATTGCATTCAGCCACAAAAGCCTTAGTGAGGTCAGGTACTGATGTTGGATGATCAATTCTGGATCTCCAACTCTTCCTGAAGGTGTACTGGATGGAGCTCCATCACTCCAGAGAACACTGTTCCACAGCTCAGTGCTGGGGGGGCTTTTATACCCCTCCAGCCGACACTTGGCAATGTGCATGCTGACCTTGGGCTTATGTGAAGCTGCTTCAGAGTGTCAGTTCTAGTGGTCACTGCTTTTCTTTGGAGATACAAGCAGTGACTAATGCAAAATAGTTAAATGCACAATAGCGTTTGACGCAGCTGTGACCACTAAGGGTTAGTTTGTGACCAACTGTTGCTGTTTTGCAAACAGTTTGCTGGCCAACTGACCTGTCGGGTCTCATTTGGCAAAAGCCTACTGTAAATCCCAATGAGCATTGAGGCATTCTTTTTCTTTACTTTGCTGGGTTAACGTCCTGCTTCTGTAAGCCAACTAACATTAACTCTAAGCTTGCACCTCTAATGTAAATGAAACGCCTCCAAAAATCCAAACTGACCTAATAAACCCTCTCAGCAAAAGTACTTAAGCCATTGTTGTTTGTCAGTGTTTTTCTGTCTCATTGGAGTTATTTGCTCTCAACTTCATCACATATCTTCTCCTCTGCAAGTCATCTGTTCCCCCTTTCCTTGATCTCTGTTTTCTGCTAAATAATTTAGAAGACCTCCTCTTTCGATTCGAAGAGTGTCAATATTAATTAATTATACTCTTTGATACATTATGGATGATGCAGGCATGTTTGCCAAGGTACTTGCAGTACAGTCTCCACAGCACCAAATTGATGAACTATTATCTATTAAGAATTACGAAAATGGGGGGAAAAAGTGAACATGAACCTTTTTTTGGATGCAGTGTCACCTGGCAAATCGAGGCTGATCATTAAGCTGTGTACATGAGTGTGTGTTGAAGGCATTGGGGCAGTCGTGGGCTGGAGGTTAGGGAGCCAGCCTTGCAACCGGAAGGTTGCCGGTTTGATCCCCGGAGCTGACGGTACATGACTGAGGTGCCCCTGAGCAAGACGCCTCCCCGGGCACTGTGGATAGGGCTGGCCACCGCTACGGGCAAGTGTGCTCACTGCCACCTAGTGTGCGTCTTCACTAGTTTGTATTTAAATGCGGAGGTGAAATTTCCCCGTTGCGGGACTAATAAGGGTCACTTAATCTTAATCTTTCATCTTCATGTCCTACTGGGCATAATGGACCTCCAGTCCTGTGCGAAAGAAAAATTGGCTTGATTTCCAACTGAAATGGCCATTTTTCTCCATTCTTTTTTTGGAGAAGATTCAAGATAATCCGCTTATATAAGGAAGGGGAAAGTCAATAGGTGTAAAAACAGGAGTTTCCAAAAGTTTAAAAATACAAAGAATATGGGACGCCAAACAAGCAAGGCCTGGTAGACCACGAACACTGTCCCCATCAGAGGAGTAAGCTTTTATCTCTGAGAGATGGGCGCTCCAAATCAAGCTCCACTCTTGCGTCAAAGTCAAGCAAAGAAGCTGCTGGTGTTTGCAGAACAATGGACTGGCCGCCCCAGAGTCCAGACTTTCACATCACTGAATGTGTTTGGTATTAATTGGTTCGTAAGAAGCAGAAAATCCAACCAACTTCTAAGACTGAACTTTGGAAGTGTGGAACAATATCCCTGAAGCTTTCTTTGAAAAACTGAAAGTGAGTCTCCTCAAAAGGGAGGAATCAGTAATAAAAGCAAAGAGTGGACCCAATAAATACTGAAAAAAAATTCTTATTTTTATTTGTTAAGGCTTCTGTGTAATTTTGTTAAATATGATTTGTGCATTCTTCTGATGAAAAATTAATAAATTTACTTTCCAATAAAAATGGCACTTAAGTCTTTTAACCTATTTTTAATTGTCTTTACCATGCACTCAAAAAAAAAAGATACTTTACATTTATGGCATTTGGCTGATGCTCTTATCTAGAGCAACTTACAATTTGATCATTTCACACAGGTAGGCGAAGGTGGTGTTGGGAGTCTTGCCCAAGGACTCTTATTGGTGTAGTGTAGGGTGCTTGTCCAAGCAGGGGATTGAACCCCAGTCTACAGCATAGAAGGCAGAGATGTTACCCGCTACACTAACCATCCACTGATACTAAACTGCCACTTGTCATTGGGGTGGTTCCTTCAAGGGTCCAAGTCAGTACCTTTTAATCAGGGAACATAACTGAACCATAATCCACCGAAATGCTATTTTCTAAGATGTACTGACTCCACACACCCGCCTCGCCTCCAGGCTTTTATTTTGTTGTTCTGTTTTAAAACGTTTGGAAGGTACAAATACAAACTTTTCACCTGGAAAAACTGATTTAAGGTACAAAATAAAACCACTGTTGCACTTCTGGGGGATCGTTTACATTGTTTGTACCTTAATGTACAGAAAATGTACCTGCACTTTACCTTAACACCAAAGCTCATAACACTCCCATTTGACCTGATATCTAGACACCTTTCACTACATATAACCTGTTTGAACTAAAATAAAATGAAACATCTTAAATTTCCTGTCGGAATTTGGCATTTTAGACCTTTTGACCAAAAAATAAGGTCATGTTTTTGACATTTTTCCCCATTTTCGGTGGTAGAAAATTTGGTTCACCTGTTCTCAGATTCAAGAAAGCCTGTAGAGATAAGCTGGTAAAACTTCAGCCAGTATAGCTACATGCCAGGTCCTGACCAGTGCTAGGCCGGTGTTTGAAGTATCCGGCTCGCCCTCATTTCCTCTAGAAATCTTCCTCCTGTGTTCCTATGTTGTTTTTTTCTGCCTTTCCTCCTGCCTGACCTCTCCAAACTCCCCCATCTCTTTGGCATTCCAATCTTCTTCTCCACTCAGCTACACCGCCCTAACTCCTCCAGAACTCCTCCCACCCAGGCCTCCCTCCGTCGCCACAGCAGCGTGACTGTTTGGCTCCGCCCTCTTCACCCCGGACCCCCACCCACATCACATTCCACAGACCAGGAGGAGGCCGTTTCCTCTGACCAAAACTGGAGTGAAGTTACCTGAGCTAGACCGTTCCCTTCCCCTAACCTAACCACAGAAACCGCCTGGCCTTCAGCCTCCACCCCGTCGCTGAAACTCTCCAGAGCGAGGCAACTGGAGTGGAGAAGATAATGACCACTGGCTCGCAGACAGCTGGGGACAGTGCTGCCTGCTGTCAAGAGACACCTTACTCTTACTGTTGCTGCTTCTTCTCTGCCTGGAGAAATGACCAGACCATTACTCAAACCTTCTCTTTAACCTCAGAGATGTACTGGGTGTATTTTAGTGTGTAATTGTGGTTCCGTCTGTCTCATGTAAGCATGGTAGTATAAAGCCCAGAGGGCAATGACCCAACATTCTCCAGCAAACCCAGTAATGGGGGTTGCGTGCCATACTTGTATGTGATTGTTGAGAGTTTCTAGAACGTTCTTCCCACTTTCACATTGTTCTTGAATGTTCTCTCTCCATTTAGACTGATGCTTTTGGCTTGTCCCTCCATATTCTGGAGCTGTATAAATCCCAGAGCACAACAAACCCGAAGTGCTAATTTTGTTATACCTGAGTGCGACTGTTTGGAGCATCTACAGTGTTCTCCTGCACCATTCACACTGAATGTTCTCCCCACATTTAAAGGTTATTTTGGAACATCATAAATTCCCAAGCACACTGACCCAACGTTACAGCAATAAGCCACGAGAGGCAGCGGGTTACTGCGTTTTTATCACGGGAAGAATGTTCTTAGGTATGGCGCAAAGTGGAGTAAAACTCCCTTCCCGTGATGAAAGCTTACTGCTTTTATAAAACGGCGGCCAAGATAAGATGTGATTAAAATATCCGACTTTTCAGACAATAATAGAAGTTGTTATTATTAATAAAAATCAACATAAACAAGTATTCTTGTGTAGTTCCTTTAGAGTATGGTTTCATTGTCGAGCAGCCATGGACCGCTGAATGAGTAGAACAGAACATTTGGTTCCCCATTCACTGAAGACTGTGGTCTTTTCATGATTTTTAATTTAATTAAATTTTTTTTTTGAAGATTTTATTGTATAAGAATGAACGTATGACAAGACCGCACTCTTCAATGCAAAGACTTTTGCTTTATAAGTACTTTTTGCTCAGCAAATAACCACTGGAGCTGAATCTCAAACGGCTCCCTGCTCCCTACAGAGTGCACTACGTAGGAATTTAAGTACTGGATCCTGCAGCCCAACAGAGCAAAATACAGCTACAGCTGTAAATACAGCAAATGGTCATTTGGGACTCAGACACGTCCACACTCGATAAGTAGTGCACTATTCATCTAAAGAGGCTAGAATTTCTAAGCTTCCATAGCTAGAACACTATTTAGGGAGTATGGAGCCGGTTGAGATTCAGGGGTCCATTCAAGTGACATGTTTAGTCTTTTATACAGCAGTTTTACAGTAAATCACACTAAGTGCTTTAATTCAAGCCTGTGATGTTAATGATGGAGCTGTTCAGGCTGTGGTGGTTCGCTGATACACGGTTGAATTGTGAGGCGGTCATAGGTGTGGTGTACCTTCAAACGCAGCTCAGCCAGTCAGATTTTAGGACCGGAGCTAAGAGTTGGTATGCCTTACCTGTATGTGATCGATAAGAGTTTCTAAAATGTTCTTCCCCACCATTTACACTGTTCTGGTATGTTCTCCATCACACAGACTGTTCTAGAATATTTCCCACATGCACACACTTCTAAAACCCACCAGTCACACCGTTCAGCAGTAGTGTTCTCTGTTCACTCATTGCTAGAATGCTTTCTCTAGTGTATTCTAGAATATTTTCCTCCTGTGCCCACTGTTCTAGAGTACTTTCCCAACGCACTGTTCTAGAATGTCCCCCCCTTTCATGCTGTTCTAGATTATTTCATCATGCACACTGTTGTAGAATATTTTCCTCCTAGGCCCACTGTTCTAGAGTACTTTCCCAATGCACTGTTCTAGAATGTCCCCCCCTTTCATGCTGTTCTAGATTATTTCATCATGCACACTGTTGTAGAATATTTTGCTCCTGTGCTCACTGTTCTAGAGTACTTTCCCAGCGCACTGTTCTAGAATGTCCCCCCGTTTCATGCTGTTCTAGATTATTTCATCATGCACACTGTTGTAGAATATTTTGCTCCTGTGCTCACTGTTCTAGAGTACTTTCCCAGCGCACTGTTCTAGAATGTCCCCCCGTTTCATGCTGTTCTAGATTATTTCATCATGCACACTGTTGTAGAATATTTTCCTCCTAGGCCCACTGTTCTAGAATGCTTCTCTTAAGCATTGTTCTATGTTTACCTCATGTACACTGTTCTAGAGTACTTTCCCAGTGCACTGTTCTAGAATGTCCCCCCATTTCATGCTGTTCTAGATTATTTCATCATGCACACTGTTGTAGAATATTTTTCTCCTAGGCCCACTGTTCTAGAATGCTTCTCTTAAGCATTGTTCTACGTTTACCTCATGTACACTGTTCTAGAATAGTTTCCCAACGCACTGTTCTAGAATGTCCCCCCCTTTCATGCTGTTCTAGATTATTTCATCATGCACACTGATGTAGAATAGTTTCCTCCTAGGCCCACTGTTCTAGAATGCTTCTCTTAAGCATTGTTCTACGTTTACCTCATGTACACTGTTCTAGAGTACTTTCCCAATGCACTGTTCTAGAATGTCTCCCCCTTTCATGCTGTTCTAGATTATTTCATCATGCACACTGTTGTAGAATATTTTCCTCCTAGGCCCACTGTTCTAGAGTACTTTCCCAATGCACTGTTCTAGAATGTCCCCCCCTTTCATGCTGTTCTAGATTATTTCATCATGCACACTGTTGTAGAATATTTTGCTCCTGTGCTCACTGTTCTAGAGTACTTTCCCAGCGCACTGTTCTAGAATGTCCCCCCGTTTCATGCTGTTCTAGATTATTTCATCATGCACACTGATGTAGAATAGTTTCCTCCTAGGCCCACTGTTCTAGAATGCTTCTCTTAAGCATTGTTCTATGTTTACCTCATGTACACTGTTCTAGAGTACTTTCCCAGTGCACTGTTCTAGAATGTCCCCCCGTTTCATGCTGTTCTAGATTATTTCATCATGCACACTGATGTAGAATAGTTTCCTCCTAGGCCCACTGTTCTAGAATGCTTCTCTTAAGCATTGTTCTACGTTTACCTCATGTACACTGTTCTAGAGTACTTTCCCAACGCACTGTTCTAGAATGTCCCCCCTTTCATGCTGTTCTAGATTATTTCATCATGCACACTGTTGTAGAATATTTTCCTCCTAGGCCCACTGTTCTAGAGTACTTTCCCAATGCACTGTTCTAGAATGTCCCCCCCTTTCATGCTGTTCTAGATTATTTCATCATGCACACTGTTGTAGAATATTTTGCTCCTGTGCTCACTGTTCTAGAGTACTTTCCCAGCGCACTGTTCTAGAATGTCCCCCCGTTTCATGCTGTTCTAGATTATTTCATCATGCACACTGTTGTAGAATATTTTGCTCCTGTGCTCACTGTTCTAGAGTACTTTCCCAGCGCACTGTTCTAGAATGTCCCCCCGTTTCATGCTGTTCTAGATTATTTCATCATGCACACTGTTGTAGAATATTTTCCTCCTAGGCCCACTGTTCTAGAATGCTTCTCTTAAGCATTGTTCTATGTTTACCTCATGTACACTGTTCTAGAGTACTTTCCCAGTGCACTGTTCTAGAATGTCCCCCCATTTCATGCTGTTCTAGATTATTTCATCATGCACACTGTTGTAGAATATTTTTCTCCTAGGCCCACTGTTCTAGAATGCTTCTCTTAAGCATTGTTCTACGTTTACCTCATGTACACTGTTCTAGAATAGTTTCCCAACGCACTGTTCTAGAATGTCCCCCCCTTTCATGCTGTTCTAGATTATTTCATCATGCACACTGTTGTAGAATAGTTTCCTCCTAGGCCCACTGTTCTAGAATGCTTCTCTTAAGCATTGTTCTACGTTTACCTCATGTACACTGTTCTAGAGTACTTTCCCAATGCACTGTTCTAGAATGTCTCCCCCTTTCATGCTGTTCTAGATTATTTCATCATGCACACTGTTGTAGAATATTTTCCTCCTAGGCCCACTGTTCTAGAGTACTTTCCCAATGCACTGTTCTAGAATGTCCCCCCCTTTCATGCTGTTCTAGATTATTTCATCATGCACACTGTTGTAGAATATTTTGCTCCTGTGCTCACTGTTCTAGAGTACTTTCCCAGCGCACTGTTCTAGAATGTCCCCCCGTTTCATGCTGTTCTAGATTATTTCATCATGCACACTGTTGTAGAATATTTTGCTCCTGTGCTCACTGTTCTAGAGTACTTTCCCAGCGCACTGTTCTAGAATGTCCCCCCGTTTCATGCTGTTCTAGATTATTTCATCATGCACACTGTTGTAGAATATTTTCCTCCTAGGCCCACTGTTCTAGAATGCTTCTCTTAAGCATTGTTCTACGTTTACCTCATGTACACTGTTCTAGAGTACTTTCCCAGTGCACTGTTCTAGAATGTCCCCCCATTTCATGCTGTTCTAGATTATTTCATCATGCACACTGTTGTAGAATATTTTCCTCCTAGGCCCACTGTTCTAGAGTACTTTCCCAATGCACTGTTCTAGAATGTCCCCCCCTTTCATGCTGTTCTAGATTATTTCATCATGCACACTGTTGTAGAATATTTTGCTCCTGTGCTCACTGTTCTAGAGTACTTTCCCAGTGCACTGTTCTAGAATGTCCCCCCGTTTCATGCTGTTCTAGATTATTTCATCATGCACACTGTTGTAGAATATTTTGCTCCTGTGCTCACTGTTCTAGAGTACTTTCCCAGTGCACTGTTCTAGAATGTCCCCCCATTTCATGCTGTTCTAGATTATTTCATCATGCACACTGTTGTAGAATATTTTTCTCCTAGGCCCACTGTTCTAGAATGCTTCTCTTAAGCATTGTTCTACGTTTACCTCATGTACACTGTTCTAGAATAGTTTCCCAACGCACTGTTCTAGAATGTCCCCCCCTTTCATGCTGTTCTAGATTATTTCATCATGCACACTGATGTAGAATAGTTTCCTCCTAGGCCCACTGTTCTAGAATGCTTCTCTTAAGCATTGTTCTACGTTTACCTCATGTACACTGTTCTAGAGTACTTTCCCAATGCACTGTTCTAGAATGTCTCCCCCTTTCATGCTGTTCTAGATTATTTCATCATGCACACTGTTGTAGAATATTTTCCTCCTAGGCCCACTGTTCTAGAGTACTTTCCCAATGCACTGTTCTAGAATGTCCCCCCCTTTCATGCTGTTCTAGATTATTTCATCATGCACACTGTTGTAGAATATTTTGCTCCTGTGCTCACTGTTCTAGAGTACTTTCCCAGCGCACTGTTCTAGAATGTCCCCCCGTTTCATGCTGTTCTAGATTATTTCATCATGCACACTGATGTAGAATAGTTTCCTCCTAGGCCCACTGTTCTAGAATGCTTCTCTTAAGCATTGTTCTATGTTTACCTCATGTACACTGTTCTAGAGTACTTTCCCAGTGCACTGTTCTAGAATGTCCCCCCGTTTCATGCTGTTCTAGATTATTTCATCATGCACACTGATGTAGAATAGTTTCCTCCTAGGCCCACTGTTCTAGAATGCTTCTCTTAAGCATTGTTCTACGTTTACCTCATGTACACTGTTCTAGAGTACTTTCCCAACGCACTGTTCTAGAATGTCCCCCCTTTCATGCTGTTCTAGATTATTTCATCATGCACACTGTTGTAGAATATTTTCCTCCTAGGCCCACTGTTCTAGAGTACTTTCCCAATGCACTGTTCTAGAATGTCCCCCCCTTTCATGCTGTTCTAGATTATTTCATCATGCACACTGTTGTAGAATATTTTGCTCCTGTGCTCACTGTTCTAGAGTACTTTCCCAGCGCACTGTTCTAGAATGTCCCCCCGTTTCATGCTGTTCTAGATTATTTCATCATGCACACTGTTGTAGAATATTTTGCTCCTGTGCTCACTGTTCTAGAGTACTTTCCCAGCGCACTGTTCTAGAATGTCCCCCCGTTTCATGCTGTTCTAGATTATTTCATCATGCACACTGTTGTAGAATATTTTCCTCCTAGGCCCACTGTTCTAGAATGCTTCTCTTAAGCATTGTTCTATGTTTACCTCATGTACACTGTTCTAGAGTACTTTCCCAGTGCACTGTTCTAGAATGTCCCCCCATTTCATGCTGTTCTAGATTATTTCATCATGCACACTGTTGTAGAATATTTTTCTCCTAGGCCCACTGTTCTAGAATGCTTCTCTTAAGCATTATTCTACGTTTACCTCATGTACACTGTTCTAGAATAGTTTCCCAACGCACTGTTCTAGAATGTCCCCCCCTTTCATGCTGTTCTAGATTATTTCATCATGCACACTGATGTAGAATAGTTTCCTCCTAGGCCCACTGTTCTAGAATGCTTCTCTTAAGCATTGTTCTACGTTTACCTCATGTACACTGTTCTAGAGTACTTTCCCAATGCACTGTTCTAGAATGTCTCCCCCTTTCATGCTGTTCTAGATTATTTCATCATGCACACTGTTGTAGAATATTTTCCTCCTAGGCCCACTGTTCTAGAGTACTTTCCCAATGCACTGTTCTAGAATGTCCCCCCCTTTCATGCTGTTCTAGATTATTTCATCATGCACACTGTTGTAGAATATTTTGCTCCTGTGCTCACTGTTCTAGAGTACTTTCCCAGCGCACTGTTCTAGAATGTCCCCCCGTTTCATGCTGTTCTAGATTATTTCATCATGCACACTGTTGTAGAATATTTTGCTCCTGTGCTCACTGTTCTAGAGTACTTTCCCAGCGCACTGTTCTAGAATGTCCCCCCGTTTCATGCTGTTCTAGATTATTTCATCATGCACACTGTTGTAGAATATTTTCCTCCTAGGCCCACTGTTCTAGAATGCTTCTCTTAAGCATTGTTCTATGTTTACCTCATGTACACTGTTCTAGAGTACTTTCCCAGTGCACTGTTCTAGAATGTCCCCCCATTTCATGCTGTTCTAGATTATTTCATCATGCACACTGTTGTAGAATATTTTCCTCCTAGGCCCACTGTTCTAGAGTACTTTCCCAATGCACTGTTCTAGAATGTCCCCCCCTTTCATGCTGTTCTAGATTATTTCATCATGCACACTGTTGTAGAATATTTTGCTCCTGTGCTCACTGTTCTAGAGTACTTTCCCAGCGCACTGTTCTAGAATGTCCCCCCCTTTCATGCTGTTCTAGATTATTTCATCATGCACACTGTTGTAGAATATTTTGCTCCTGTGCTCACTGTTCTAGAGTACTTTCCCAGTGCACTGTTCTAGAATGTCCCCCCATTTCATGCTGTTCTAGATTATTTCATCATGCACACTGTTGTAGAATATTTTTCTCCTAGGCCCACTGTTCTAGAATGCTTCTCTTAAGCATTGTTCTACGTTTACCTCATGTACACTGTTCTAGAATAGTTTCCCAACGCACTGTTCTAGAATGTCCCCCCCTTTCATGCTGTTCTAGATTATTTCATCATGCACACTGATGTAGAATAGTTTCCTCCTAGGCCCACTGTTCTAGAATGCTTCTCTTAAGCATTGTTCTACGTTTACCTCATGTACACTGTTCTAGAGTACTTTCCCAATGCACTGTTCTAGAATGTCTCCCCCTTTCATGCTGTTCTAGATTATTTCATCATGCACACTGTTGTAGAATATTTTCCTCCTAGGCCCACTGTTCTAGAGTACTTTCCCAATGCACTGTTCTAGAATGCCCCCCCCTTTCATGCTGTTCTAGATTATTTCATCATGCACACTGTTGTAGAATATTTTGCTCCTGTGCTCACTGTTCTAGAGTACTTTCCCAGCGCACTGTTCTAGAATGTCCCCCCGTTTCATGCTGTTCTAGATTATTTCATCATGCACACTGATGTAGAATAGTTTCCTCCTAGGCCCACTGTTCTAGAATGCTTCTCTTAAGCATTGTTCTATGTTTACCTCATGTACACTGTTCTAGAGTACTTTCCCAGTGCACTGTTCTAGAATGTCCCCCCATTTCATGCTGTTCTAGATTATTTCATCATGCACACTGTTGTAGAATATTTTCCTCCTAGGCCCACTGTTCTAGAGTACTTTCCCAATGCACTGTTCTAGAATGTCCCCCCCTTTCATGCTGTTCTAGATTATTTCATCATGCACACTGTTGTAGAATATTTTGCTCCTGTGCTCACTGTTCTAGAGTACTTTCCCAGCGCACTGTTCTAGAATGTCCCCCCGTTTCATGCTGTTCTAGATTATTTCATCATGCACACTGTTGTAGAATATTTTCCTCCTAGGCCCACTGTTCTAGAATGCTTCTCTTAAGCATTGTTCTATGTTTACCTCATGTACACTGTTCTAGAGTACTTTCCCAGTGCACTGTTCTAGAATGTCCCCCCATTTCATGCTGTTCTAGATTATTTCATCATGCACACTGTTGTAGAATATTTTCCTCCTAGGCCCACTGTTCTAGAGTACTTTCCCAATGCACTGTTCTAGAATGTCCCCCCCTTTCATGCTGTTCTAGATTATTTCATCATGCACACTGTTGTAGAATATTTTGCTCCTGTGCTCACTGTTCTAGAGTACTTTCCCAGCGCACTGTTCTAGAATGTCCCCCCGTTTCATGCTGTTCTAGATTATTTCATCATGCACACTGTTGTAGAATATTTTGCTCCTGTGCTCACTGTTCTAGAGTACTTTCCCAGTGCACTGTTCTAGAATGTCCCCCCATTTCATGCTGTTCTAGATTATTTCATCATGCACACTGTTGTAGAATATTTTTCTCCTAGGCCCACTGTTCTAGAATGCTTCTCTTAAGCATTGTTCTACGTTTACCTCATGTACACTGTTCTAGAATAGTTTCCCAACGCACTGTTCTAGAATGTCCCCCCCTTTCATGCTGTTCTAGATTATTTCATCATGCACACTGATGTAGAATAGTTTCCTCCTAGGCCCACTGTTCTAGAATGCTTCTCTTAAGCATTGTTCTACGTTTACCTCATGTACACTGTTCTAGAGTACTTTCCCAATGCACTGTTCTAGAATGTCTCCCCCTTTCATGCTGTTCTAGATTATTTCATCATGCACACTGTTGTAGAATATTTTCCTCCTAGGCCCACTGTTCTAGAGTACTTTCCCAATGCACTGTTCTAGAATGTCCCCCCCTTTCATGCTGTTCTAGATTATTTCATCATGCACACTGTTGTAGAATATTTTGCTCCTGTGCTCACTGTTCTAGAGTACTTTCCCAGCGCACTGTTCTAGAATGTCCCCCCGTTTCATGCTGTTCTAGATTATTTCATCATGCACACTGATGTAGAATAGTTTCCTCCTAGGCCCACTGTTCTAGAATGCTTCTCTTAAGCATTGTTCTATGTTTACCTCATGTACACTGTTCTAGAGTACTTTCCCAGTGCACTGTTCTAGAATGTCCCCCCATTTCATGCTGTTCTAGATTATTTCATCATGCACACTGTTGTAGAATATTTTCCTCCTAGGCCCACTGTTCTAGAGTACTTTCCCAATGCACTGTTCTAGAATGTCCCCCCCTTTCATGCTGTTCTAGATTATTTCATCATGCACACTGTTGTAGAATATTTTGCTCCTGTGCTCACTGTTCTAGAGTACTTTCCCAGCGCACTGTTCTAGAATGTCCCCCCGTTTCATGCTGTTCTAGATTATTTCATCATGCACACTGTTGTAGAATATTTTCCTCCTAGGCCCACTGTTCTAGAATGCTTCTCTTAAGCATTGTTCTATGTTTACCTCATGTACACTGTTCTAGAGTACTTTCCCAGTGCACTGTTCTAGAATGTCCCCCCATTTCATGCTGTTCTAGATTATTTCATCATGCACACTGTTGTAGAATATTTTTCTCCTAGGCCCACTGTTCTAGAATGCTTCTCTTAAGCATTGTTCTACGTTTACCTCATGTACACTGTTCTAGAGTACTTTCCCAATGCACTGTTCTAGAATGTCTCCCCCTTTCATGCTGTTCTAGATTATTTCATCATGCACACTGTTGTAGAATATTTTCCTCCTAGGCCCACTGTTCTAGAGTACTTTCCCAATGCACTGTTCTAGAATGTCTCCCCCTTTCATGCTGTTCTAGATTATTTCATCATGCACACTGTTGTAGAATATTTTCCTCCTAGGCCCACTGTTCTAGAATGCTTCTCTTAAGCATTGTTTTATGTTTACCTCATGTACACTGTTCTAGAGTACTTTCCCAGTGCACTGTTCTAGAATGTCCCCCCATTTCATGCTGTTCTAGATTATTTCATCATGCACACTGTTGTAGAATATTTTTCTCCTAGGCCCACTGTTCTAGAATGCTTCTCTTAAGCATTGTTCTACGTTTACCTCGTACACTGTTCTAGAGTACTTTCCCAATGCACTGTTCTAGAATGTCTCCCCCTTTCATGCTGTTCTAGATTATTTCATCATGCACACTGTTGTAGAATATTTTCCTCCTAGGCCCACTGTTCTAGAGTACTTTCCCAATGCACTGTTCTAGAATGTCTCCCCCTTTCATGCTGTTCTAGATTATTTCATCATGCACACTGTTGTAGAATATTTTCCTCCTAGGCCCACTGTTCTAGAATGCTTCTCTTAAGCATTGTTCTACGTTTACCTCATGTACACTGTTCTAGAATAGTTTCCCAACGCACTGTTCTAGAGTGTCTCCCCCTTTCACACTGTTCTAGAAGGATACACCTGTTGTTGTAGAGGGTTCTCCCGTTCACACAGTTGTAGACTGTTTCCCCGAGCACAGCTTTCTAGAACTCGTACTGTTCTACAATGTTCTCCCTCATTCACACGAAGTTCACAGTGGTTCATTCGTCTTTGTTCTGGTATGAAGTACAAAGTAAGCTGCCAGAATTAGGATGTTGGGTGATGTTGGGTCAGTTCGCTCTTGGCTTAATTACGGTCACTCCATCTTTCATTGTGTATCTTTCAAATAAAGTTCTTGGTTTTCCGTTTCAGATTATAAACCCTTTTCAATGCACCTGTCAAATCAGAGTAAACGCAGCGGAGGAGTTTCCTTACAACTTTCTTTTTGTCCTGTAAGGTAGATTTTTGTTTTTCTTGCACAGCTCAACCAATGAACTTCTAACCTTACTGTTTTACAGTAAAGTTGTGACCAAAGAAAGTCTCTCTCACACTTTTCTTGAAGGCTCCAGTGACCAGCAAGTCTTGTTAAAGGCTTTTAAAGCGGAATTCTACCGATTTTTTTCCATCATTTTCTGCATCATTTAATCGTTAATACGTAAACAAAGTTAGTCAAAGTGGTTTGAAGTTAAATGCTCCACTCTAGAGGAACATATCAAACTAAAATTGTTCACAGTAGTGGTGATGGGAACCAGCCGTCTGAAGACTTTACTTCCTCTAAAAGCTCCCTCACAGAAAGTTGTTGCATGAAATGAATTATGAATTCACTGCCTGACGCCTGATATGTTGTTTGACCAATGTTCTGAGATCAGGTTTTGGCCTTTTTCAAAACACGTTCATGGTGGAGGGATACATGCAGGGTGTTATTAGGCCAAATAGTCCACAAAAAAACCTTACCACTATTATCATTGACATTATATATGGTCCCTGTCCAATGAAAACCTTGCATCTCCATGTTTGTTGATTTTTTTTTTTGTTTTTTTTGTTTTGTTTTTGTTTTCTGTACCATTTCAACACAAAAGCTGTCTTTTACATTGTGTAAAAATGTAATGGTGAATGGGCCAATAGAAATGCTCTAAAATCACTTGGAACAAATTCTCTACATTGACTCACACTGAAACATTCTCCTGTAAAGTTAATATTTTGGAGATGGTTGTTTTTCTTTGGACAGTGACAATATAAAAGCTCAGAAGGCACCTGTAGGTTCACTGGTGCTTTTGGATGCTGAATAAAGTGGCTGTATTTGTGTTGTGGACACCTGGTTCCCATCACCACCGCTGTAAAGACATCCAAGTGTGTAAGCTTCTCTACAACAAACCATTTCACACCAAACCATCTGAATGACTGTTTACACCTCATTGATTGAATTATGCAGAAATTTTGGCAGATTTTCCTTTTTAAGGTGCGATTTACAGCTTTTGTCCTGAAACAAAACCGCAGAAGAATGTAAATAATGATAGTAAGGTATTCACACAATTGTCTGGCTTTACCTTAAATCACTTTGGTTAATAATAGGGATGCACTGATGCCCATTTTCCCCCGGATACTGAAGCATGATCCTCAAGTTTCAGCCAATACTGATTTCCAATGCTGACCCTGACTCTAACCAGACTGCTGTTAGATGCCTGTAAATTCTGTTATTTGTGCTGTTTACTTTATGTGTCACAAATAAAACTAACTAAACTAATGTTTTCGGTTTTTGGCATAATTTGAAAATGCCTCTTGCCCTTTGCATTGTGTGTACATTTGATGATGAATAGACACACAGAAATGGCCCAAAATGACTTGGAAAAACATCTGGTTCCATTGACTTACATTGAAAGTAGACTGTGTTTTTACCTTCTTCTGTAAAGTTACTGTTTTGGAGATGCAAGGTTTTATTCAGACAGCAGGGATTTACTAGTTAAATAGTTTCAGGGCATATCGCTTCTTGGCATGAAGCATTTTTACTGTTCCCTGTCTCAAGCATGAAATGATCCCAGTGCTGAAGCTGCTTGCTCCATCTACTGGCGCTCATGCAAGGTTCACTCCGTCGTGCTTTAGATATACTTCAGAAATTGCTTCATGGTCTCAGTGGTCTGTATTGCTGATACTGTTCAAGTGCCATTATCTGTCACTGGCTGTGTTTACATAGAAAATTTTGCCAATCTGATTGATAATAGATTAAGACTGAGGTGTTTATGCTCATTCTAGTCGATACTCTGATGGAAAACCTCTGTTTACCAGCTCACTGCAAGTAATCCGATCCAAAATGACGTGCGTGTGTGGAGAACCAGAGTGAACGTTGCCATGACAGCGAGCATCACGTAAGGTCCAGTCAGCGTGAGCTGAGATTCCAGTTGGCGCTTTTGTTTTTAGTTACTTTTAAACGATGTCCGGCTCAGAAAAACGAACCTCACATGTCCTTATTAAAGAAGGCCGAGAGACCGACGTCGTGTTCCGAGACACACAAGCTGGACGTCCGTCCCACCGCCGTCTTTTAAAGATCAGAGCATAAACTTCGTCTCCTCTGCAGACCTGTGATGCGACGCACATGCAGAACGGACCTAAACATTCCGATAGGGAATGTAATCGGATACAGGCGTTTACATGGATATTACTCTTCTATTTAACGGATTATTTACAGGATTACCCACCTCGTTCAGTCGGATAGAAATTGTATTCCGAATGGCCTCAATTGGACTGGTCTATTCTGATTGAAGTGTTTAACGTGGACTTATTCTCTTCCGATTGAGCTGTTAGTCCGATTTATTAAACATTATTAGGCTGCATGGCTACTGAAACTAGTTATTTGTGGGGCTGCATTAAAATGTAATGCTTCTTTGTCAAAGTACTTTATTAAACCCTTTCTAAAAGTGGAGTGACCGTCCCAGGTAAGACGGGAAGAATAAGAGGACGTCAGTAGTGAAGAGGGAGTTTGTCCTGTTTGGACTGAAAATCGTTATGTTTAAGCAGTTATTGAGCTGATCAGATACGGAGGGTGTAGGAATGCTTTTGGTGGTGTCAGTTCAGGCCAGAACTTTTCACATTCCTTTACAGCCAGTGAAATTACTGCTGTGCGGAAGTGTGTGTGTGTGTGTGTGTGTGTGTGTGTGTGTGTGTGTGTGTGTGGCGTCTTTGACTTTAATTGAGCCGTAGAGGAATGTGTGGGTGGTCAGCTCTGTTAAATAGCAACTCCACTGTTTTTCATGCCTCTTCGTTAGAAGTTAAGAAGTGCTGGGTTTCTTTAATGATATCTCTGCATCTTTAGACGATAAGACGATGGAGATGGATAAGAATAACTACATTTAGACTCGTTTGTTTGTTCATATAGCAAATAAGTTATTATAGAACACGTTGAGTTATAACAGATTGTAGTTGAAGTGTATAGGGTGTTCAGTTTGATGTCATCATAGTAAATTTTCATGTGAATCAATTAAATTATACAGAGAAATGTAACTATATTATGGCTCCTTTGATTGTTTATGAGTGTAGACAAGTTTATTGAACACTCTGCTTTGGTTACCTCTCCAGGCATTCATCCTAGTCCTGGACTACACAGCATTCTGAAAGGAAATGAAAAGGAACTAGACTTACTCATGGTCTCGGAAACCAAGCCTATATACAGTGTATACAGTATAGAGGCGCAACATTATGACCATCTACTCGTTTGTAGCTCTACAGTTACAGAATGTGGTCCATCTGTTTCTCTGATACTCTGTTACCCTGTTCTTCAGTGGTCAGGACCCCCATGGACCCTCACAGAGCAGGTACTGTTTGGGTGGTGGGTCATTCTCAGTGCTGCAGTAACACTGACGTGGTGGTGGTGTGTTAGTGTGTTGTGCTGGTCTGAGTGGATCAGACACAGCAGTGCTGCTGGAGTTTTTAAACATCTCAGTGTCACCACTGGACTGAGAACAGTCCACCAACCAAAAATATCCAGCCATCAGTGTCCTGTGGCCAACATCCTTCAACTGCCATGCAAAACAAACTTACTGTTTCCTCAGTGCCACTATTATTATTGTTGTTGTTGTTGTTGTTGTTGTTGTTGTTATTATTATTATTATTATTATTATTATTATTATTATTATTATTATTATTATTATTATTGTTATTATTATTATTATTATTATTGCTAAACCTATTAGTCCAGTCTAACTCCCCTTCCCCCTTGTCTGGATCCAAATACTATATATATATATATATAATATAATAACAGGACTCTCCCTCGGATACCTGCAGAGGCCTCTGTTTAACTTTTGAAAAATGTTTGTTGCCTTGATTTGTTGCCTTCGTCATTCCTAACATCTTTCCAGAGATTCATTCAGAAAGGTTGTGATTATCTGCCTATATCCATTAAAATCCATACTACTAGTTGGTGAACATGTATAACCTATGACATTCTGTGAGCTACCGTGTTTCCTATCACTGTATAAAATGAGCTCAATGCTGCCTTTACTGTTGGATGCACTGCAACAGTTTTGAGTGAGCATTCAGACATTCCCAACGCAATTCACCTCGCTGTGGAAACACTTATTATTGATCTGTTTAGTTAGAGTAATAAAAGGCCAGTGAAGTGAGAAATGCCTTCTTATTTGTGTGCATGCTTGGAGAGAATCTAGGCAGAATCAGAAAAACTGTTTCAGAGTTCAACTTTTATTTGTCACGGTACACCCAGCAGTGAAATGCTTGGATAACTGCCTGCTCACATGAAGCAATACGGTAATAAGAAACAGCAGTCAAATAGAAGAACAATATTGTAGAACATATATGGATATATATGGCTCAGTATGTGCAAGTGGAGCTTTCTGTGAGAGACGTTGTTTCCCATCACTGTATAAAGAAAGCTCCATGCTGCCTTTATTGTTGGATGTTGGACCTCATATCACCATTTTTGTCAGTTTTTGACATTTGAAAATACCGGTCACCCTTTGCATTGTGTGTAAATTTAATGATGAAAGGACTAAAGGAAATGACCCAAAAGGACTCGGAAAGACGTCTGGTTCCATTGACTTGCATTAAAAGTAAAGTAAGGTTTTTTTTTTTTTTTTTTTTTTTTTTTTTTTTTTTTGTTTGTTTGTTTGGTTTTTTTCCCTCTGTAAAGTTACCATTTTTGGAGATATGAGGTCTGACAACGGCGATATATCCCTCTATGAAATATACACTATAAAGGCAATGAAGATTGTATACATGGCATTGTTGGAAGTAAAGTGCCAGGTTCAAAATGTGCAAAGTGAAAGAGCAACATAATGCAGTGCACCTGAGCAGGAGGTAGTGTAAATAAATTAAGAGTGGTTGATGTTTAGTGCGGAGTCCTGTGTGTGAGGGGTGTGTATGGGTGTGATATGGTCCTGTTGCTTTGATCACATTCTTTTTATATGGCAGAATAAAATGATGGCAGCATTGAGAAATAAGTATTAAAGGCCATAAATTGTCCATTCAAGTTTCATATGTTGATTTGTACAAATGTTGTTGATCCCCTCAAATGAACAGAACGTGTGTTTTATGATCTCCACATATCACTATATGCTTACAATTTACTGCTGAAAGCCAAAAATCTCCGCCGCTCTTTGTGTTATTCTCTAAAAGTGATGTTTCCAGAGCAGATCACTGAAGAGACGCCGTCTGTTTATAGTTTAGAGCCCAGATTTGGGGAAAAACGGGTCGACTTTCAGTAGAAAAACAAAGTTCAGCTTCTTTTATTATAAGGGTTTAAAATGACGTCACCGTCTATTAGACTGGAGAGAAGAGCTACAGCCTCACACGACGCCCAGCTTCTGAATGGAGCTTATGGAGTAGGAACGTTATGAAGAACATGACCGAGTGCGGTTTGGATCCAAGGAGTTTAAAAGGCTACTTAACATTGAAAGTTAGACTTTCAGAGGTGGAAACAAGTCGCAAGTAACAAGCAAGTTTCAAGTCTTCACACTCAAGTTTTGAGTCAAGTCCCAAGTCCAGATAGTCGACTCGCGATTCAAGTGCCGAGTCAGTACAGGCGAGTCTCAAGTCAAGACGCAAGTCGGTAGTCCTAAACTTCGAGTCCTAAACAACTCAGTCTGGATTCTTCAGCTAATTTAAGGCCATAACACTGAATACTGGTAACAGTACTGTAGCGTTTTAATGACAGCACTTTGGCAGCATATGGCTGTTTATTACTCGCATGACTCGAGTCCACACCTCTGCAGATTTTGAAGTGCAGTGTTTTCAAAGAGGCTTGTTTATTGACTATCATAGTGATAGGAGGATAAATACTCTCAACAAGTGATGCTGTTCTATTAAACTAAAAAAGGGCTATAGATGCCTGGATAACGTAGACTAAAAAGCCTGAGAAGGGTCATCACTGGAATTTACATCATAAAGCATTCCTATAATCTGTTTTAAAGCATTCTGGGGTCGGTGTGAAGGGTCTTTGTTGAGTAGATAAAGTCTGCTAGGCAGCAGGTGAGTGTAAATCATTATGTGAATGTATGAAGCTGTGCTGTAGAAGCTTTTAGTGCTGGTTTGATTCTCACATGCCTTTCCCCTTCTTGTTTACCCAGCATGCCCATTGTGGCCAGCCTGCTTGAAACGTGTGTGGATGAGGTCATCCGGGTTCCTGTTCCCATCGCAACAGCAGGCCTGGCAGAGGAGTCGTGCCTCGGTGCTGCTCACTCTACACCGAGCGTGGTTAATGAGGAGGGTCTGTCACTCACAGGTGAGTCCAGTATGCACACTGACATGCTTCATCACACAATAGGAGTATATTATAAACATAAAGATAAAAATACTGCAGGGACCGCGACAAAAGTATTCGTTCATCTGCCTTCACACGCATATGACCTTGACTGACATCCCATTCTTAATCCATAGTGTTTAATATGATGTTGACCCACCCTTTGCAGCTAGAACAGCTTCAGCTCCTCTGGGAAGGCTTTCCACAAGGTTTAGGGGCAAAACTAATTTGCAAAGTAACAATATTGATGCGCAGACATTAATAGAAAACAAAAAATACTAATTGTGGCATGTGCTAATGTTTAGGAGCCTTTCCAATTGTAAAATCTCAGAAATTAAATGACTTATTCGGGCTGGATAGACAGATCAGATCAGTCTTTGATCTGCTTGACCAGTCCTAAACAAGCCGGTAGTCCTTGTGTTACTGTGAATCATCCATGGGCTCTTCTAAGCAGCTGGCTGAGGGTCTGAAATTGTACCTCATGTGCCTAAAAGAGGGGGAGACTGTAAAAAGATATCAGATTGCTTCCTGTTCACTGTGTGCTCCATCTGAAATACCATTTAGAAGTATCAGTTAAGGGCAACAGTGCAAGTCAAGGCTAGATCTGGAAGACCAAGAAAATGTTCATATAGAACTGCTTGTATGCTGTCCAGAAAGGCAAAGCAAAACCCCCATATGACAGCAAAGGATCTGCAGGTAGCTTTAACTGACATTGGAGTGGTGGTGCATTGTTGTGCTGTGCAGCTGTACTTGCACAAACATGATCTGCCTGGGCGAGTCATCAGGAGGAGACCTTACCTGCGACCTCATCACAAAAGTCAACGTCTGAAGTACGCAGAATGTCTAGATAAGTCAGTGCCGTTTCGCAAACACGTGCGTTTGGCTAATAGAGTAAAAATCTCTCTTTTTGGCCACAGCCGCCAAAGATATGTTTGAAGCAGCATATGATGAAAAGAACACCATGCCAACTGTTAAACATAAGGGGGATCTATAATGCTGTAGGGTTTTGTGGCAGCCAGTTGCACAGGAGACACTGCGTGGGTAGAAGAACGGGTTCCACTAAATGTCAGCAAGTGTGACCCAGTCAGCTAAGAAACTGAAGGGAAATGTCCATTTTCATAGACTTGTATCAGATCCAGACAGTTTGAGATGAACAGCTAAAAGTTGAACCTGTGGTCTGCTCACTTATTACCACTCACGATGGTCATTTAAAACCGTGGTCCTCAAATATGTTGCCCATCTGAGCGTCTCTGAGGACCCCTGCTTTACAGTCTCAGGGTCTCAGTTCATCCAGCATGACTGAATGTAATGACATCACTGTTGGTCGATGGTTAATTTTGATTGTGTAACTTTGCTTTTAGAAGCTGCAGCTCGGCTGAAGCAGCTGGAGATCGAGAGCACGTCGGTGTCTGCTGCCCGCTCCAACGTCAACCTCAATATGAACAACCAGGTCAGTTCAGCCAACAGGAACTGTGCCTCAGACACACATACATACTCATTCATTAACATTTCAGATAACTGAGACAACTTATATTTTAATTTGGCGTTAATTTATTTTAAATGGTCTACATCCTACATCATTACTAAAGGCTCCTTTTAGCATTTTTCCCTCTAGTTAGTCATGTCAAAAAGTACACTTTAGAACATGGAACATGTCTTAAAAGACATATTAACATTAGCTTTTGTCTCTGTAAACTGAGCGTTGCTGTGTTTTTCGTTTTGTTATATATTCGCTGTGGTCCTACATTGTCCTTTTAAATGTGTTCTCCTTGTTCAGCACTTTGGGTTAAAATGTGCTTAATAAATGAATACTTACTAAATAAATACATATATACACAAGAAAGGGGGGGATTAATTCGTTTTTCCGTGATTTGGTCCCTTTGGGGGGGCCGTCATTCCGGTCACCGGTTCAAGCCCCAGAGCCGACAGCACATGACTGAGGTGTCCTTGAGTAAGACACCTAACCCCCAATTGCCCCCCGGGCGCTGTGGATAGGGCTGCCTACCGCTCCGGGCAAGTGTGCTCACTGCCCCTTATGTGGTGTTACACTTCACAGATGGGTTAAATGCGGAGGTGAAATTTCCCCGCTGTGGGACTAATAAGGGTCTTTTAATCTTAATCTTACTGCAGGGGCTCCCTGCCCGAGTATACCTATCTGTGTCTGATTCGCACTGCTGGTTTCCTCATGTGTAGCATCAGACTTCAGGAATACCCAGTTCAGCCTCAGCTTTCCATGACAGGGGAGATACCCAAGGACGCCATATGAGCTGTATGAGTGAAAGTGACAGTTATGTATATTTCAGCTCGGGCTCAGTTAGCTTCAGTAACATGCTTGAGCTGAGAGCTGCTCTTCCACCACACAAAAGTGGCCAGTTAAACGATTATATGATATGAATATATTCAGTATCTTTACTGAACTAAACCATTTTTAATCAATTTAACCTGGTTAATTGATTTATCCACAATTTTTGATGTATATTATGCTCAGTCATATTATTGATGACTGATATTTGAGATGACTGAGATGACTGGCATTGATAACCTTTATTATTAACTGTGTTTAACTCAGTTCATAACGCAACGCAAGCGTCCGCTGCATTCTGACCGCTACAGCAAAGGGCACTATAGCGACAGCCAAGACTGACCAACCTGTCTTAAACCACCAGTATGCTTTCTCCCAGTTACCCGTCCCAGCAGATGAGCAGTAAAGCACCTAACATTGTTCTACTACTCACATGTTTAGTAGTTGTGGAAGTTGGAATGACTGTAGCTGTCATGCTTATTTGTCCTCTATCGCCCCCTTGAGTCCTGAGTAATTGTAACCACTGCGATAACGTAAGAACTGGTGAGTTTGGACAGAAGGGCCGTGCTTTTGCAGTTTCTTGGCTAAACGGTGTCATTTGCTGTCACGTACTTACGTTTCCGGCCTTAGTTTGTTGTTTGCTGCTGATTTTGCTGTGTTGTCAGCTTGTAGACCAGTTAAAGAAAATTCCCTCAAGCAAAGTTCCAGAAAATCATAATGTCTAACGTCATGATTCAGTGCCATAAACTGTAAACTGAAGTAGGTGTGTCCACATCTTGTACAGTCAACAACTCATTGTCAGATCAAGTCAAGTGCAATGCAGTCATACTTCAACAACGTTTGTCAGTTTTCTCTTTTTAGAATGTTAAATAACCTCCCTCTGACTCACTTTCTTCTCTGACTGCCGTTTCTCGCCTCGCCCCTCACCTGTGTGCGTCACTCACTGTTTACGATGTATGCGATTGGTCTCCCGGGCTGCTAAACTGGTACCGTAAAGGCTAGAAGAACTACACCGATCAAAATTGAAAAACCCCATCGAAATTAAATAATTCTCCATAGTTTATCGATTAAAGGTCCAGGTCCGCATGGGACAGCGCCTGGATCCAGACTCGGACCACAGCCTACCTGTTGGTGACCTCTGTTGTAGACCGGTACTGAGTACAATGACGATAATAACTTTGTGTGTTTTGTGTGTGTGTGTTTACTTCTATGTCTTTATTTAGGATGATGTGTTGAAGCTTACAGACAAGTCTCTGAGCAGTGTGAGCAGCAGTCCTGCCCTGAGCCAGCTGACCGCGCCAGATGAGCTCAAGAGCAACATCCTGAAAGCCCAGGCAGAGGCTGTACTCAGGGTATTAACACACGTGTTTTGCTGATGCACCAGTTTTTTTTAGGCTGAATCCGAAATACAGGAAGACTGAAACTGATAAACGGAGAAAAACAGTTTACTTTAACGAAAAATGAGCACAGTGTGCAGGCAAGTTATAGTAGTTATATATAGTGTTATTTATTATATATTTAGTTATATTCATGGTGTCTTTGTGCTCCTTCCTGATTCAGGCAGTTTTCACATATCTAACCTATAATGTAGATGTTCTTGTGGGAAAAGTTACGCCGATATTTCCTCTGTTCTGCAGCTCAGGCTGTGAGTCTGTGCTGACCGCTAAAAGGAATATAGAGTAGTTTCTAAAATAATGTATTTTGACAGCGTATTTAATTATATAGTCCTCTGTTTCATCATTATTAAAATGATTTGTAATATCTTACATTCTTATACTCTGCAGTCGGTTTGTTTGTTTATTTATTTATTTATTTATTTATGGGGGGTTGACATTTTCAGCCTTTTTGACCATTTTGGCCTAAAATTTCCAGTGGCTGAAATTCCTGTGCATTGTTCTTTATATTACATTACTTCAGTAACACTGATTCTAAATGTTTTTTCTTACGTCTGTGTGTTATGAGCTTACCTAAGCATGTAGACTCAAAAGTTCACACTACAGAGACTTTTTAGTGCCGTTTCTGTTCATTTGCCGTTTATATGTTTATATATTGCTGTATATTTGAGTTCAAAATATTATAAAAATCAACATGAAATATAACTTTTGCACAGGCCGTATTTTATGCTTAATTTTTTTGGTAAAACTTTATTTGAAGGCTACCTACATAAGGGCTTCATAACACATTCATAAGCACTGAATACTGTGAAGCACTACTTGAACATTTATTAAGTGCTTATGTCGGTTCTCGCAACTTGACATAAGATGTTTTATGAAATAAATGACATGGTACTGACATGATATGAATAAACCTTCAACATATTTACAGCACTAAACATTTAAAACACTATACATAATCGCATCAATCATCTTATCAATGCCATGGAGGGAAGAGGGGGTGGTTTCCAGGCATATTTCACCTGATATTAATACAATGTCGTCTTAAGAATGTTGACATATATAGTTATGTATAGTGTTTTAAATGTTTAGTGCTGTAAATATGTTGAAGGTTTATTCATATCATGTCAGTACAATGTCATTTATTTCATAAAACATCTTATGTCAGGTTGCGAGAACCGACATAAGCACTTAATAAATGTTCAAGTAGTGCTTCATAAACACATTATTCAGCGCTTATGAATGCGTCATGAAGCCCTTATGTAGGTAGCCTTCAAATAAAGTGTTACCATTTTTTCCAGCATATTACACTCAGCAAATAAACAGTAATTGTGCATAATATGTGCAGACGTTCTCTGTAGAGGACGCATTCTTTTACTTTCATTCAGAAAATCAACAACACGTCATTTTGCCCAAAATTTTGTATATGACCGTATCTGAGCACACGTTTCAAGTCAATATGACTAATTTTATTACGTCATTAATCACATTTACGTCTAGTCTGTTGGTCATGTGGGACCGCTGGTTATTAACACCAGTAGAAAATCCAAACTTGATTATCAATAAAAGTATTAAATTACAAACGGGAGCTGTTTAAATGTTCAACTATAGCAATACATCATCACTTCGGACCAATCAGAGCAAGTTCTACGTCATTTGTCTTTATCCTTTTAATAATAAATGTGGCTGTTTGGTATTAACTATGCAAATAACATGACCTTACTGACCTTATTGCTGGATTGTCTGTGCTCAGGGTGTGAAAGAGGAGACCGGAGTGGCTGGGGAGAAGAACTGTAACCTGCAGGAATCGGCAGCCAGGTGAGAAGAAGGGAAGCTCTGGGGAAGCCTGGAAGACGAGGGGTTCTTTTGCAGTTTACTTGCTACATCAAAAAGAGAGAAATATGGTTTTCCATGATATGGACCCTTTAATGTAGACATAATCAGCAGAATTTTGCCAGAAATCACTGTAGTCTGGTGCAGAGGCCCTTTCACCCCCGTTTTGAGTTCACAGAGGGAAAAAAAGTCCGTTTTTGAGAGACGTATTCCGAGTAAAGCAACATTTGAATGCGTTAAAATTTCTTTTCTGAAATAATACCACACTATAATATCAATATGTATTGTGGACATTTCATAGCGTATTGTTCACCCCCAACCCCCCCCCCCCCCACCCACTCACCATGTAGTCCATACACTGAAAATAAGCCGCAAAAATAAGTCCTCATGGTTGTGACATCATCAGAGTTGTTGGAGATGAAGTTTTCACTGCTCTGGTGTTTTTTGTCAACAAGCTTATTGTTGTTGCCATCACACTTAAAACTCACTAAAACATCCAAAACTACCTTTTGTTGTGTAGTTTAAAGTACGTAAATCTGCATTATTGAAGTTATTACCGTGTATGAAATAACAAAATTGAATTAATGTGAAAAGCCAATACGAACATTTCAATGTCAGTGTTTAAAACAAGTGTAAAGGGATAAAAAGAGGATAGAAATGGCCATCAAAACATAAAATGTGACCACCAGTAAAACCTCCCAAACATTAAAGAACACAAGTAAAATGTAAAAGTGAAGGTGACTGTATATTATATAGTTAACACTCCCTTTCAGGCTGAAGGGTCGTGGTGGGAGGATGGGCAGCACCTCCTCTCTGACGGTGAGCGGCCGTACGGAGCCCTGGGAGGCGCTAAAGCAGCCCTGCCTGCAGCCGTCCAGCAGGTCAGCCCGAAACACACCACACCCTAAAGACACCTCCACCGACCCCTCGCACAGGAGGGGCAGGGGGCAGCGCTTTGTTGTTTTGCGTGTGGATTAAGATGCAGCATTGATCTGGAGTGTGCGTCTATAATCCTAAGGGGGGGCGGAGGCGGAGGCGGCAGAATGCAGGCTGAATCTGGGACACGTTCAGATTTAAAGGGGCCACCCGGTCCTCCCTCTACTGGAGAACGGGACTGTGGGATGCTTTGTGTTGGCCACATGAGAGTTAATTCGGGAATTCTTACCGGGTTTTCTTTCTTTCAGGTTCTTATCAGGTAGTGTTATTCATGCTCCACCCACAAAGTGCTTTCATTTGTGGCAACTGTTGCTCAGTGGAGCAAACTTTACAGAACGTGGGCAGAAATCTCATTCAGTGTAGTCCATGGAACCACCGGTGGTTCCAGAACCCACGTGGTCGTGTTCTCAATAACGTTCATATTCCATAAGCTCCATTCAGAAGCTGGGCGTCGTGTGAGGCTGTAGCTCTTCTCTCCAGTCTAATAGACGGTGATGTCATTTTAAACCCTTATAATAAAAGAAGCTGAACTTTGTTTTTCTACTGAAAGTCGACCCGTTTTTCCCCAAATCTGGGCTCTAAACTATAAACAGACGGCGTCTCTTCAGTGATCTGCTCTGGAAACATCACTTTTAGAAAATAACACAAAGAGCGTCGGAGATTTTTGGCTTTCAGCAGTAAATAAGTATAAAGTAAAATGTGTAGATCAAAAAACACACGTTCTGTTAATTTGAGGGGAAATTTTACAGAAAAAAATAAATAAATAAACAATTTGTATTCATTTCATGCAGTCACTGAATAATTTGCCTTACAGTTTGGTCACAAATTCAGATGGACAAACCCAAATATATGCTGGAGAATTAGAAGTTAATGAGAAATTTTTGTCAAAATATCGTCTCTTTTGCGACCAAAGCTCACATCTCCACTTGGGGCATTTTGGCTTTTTTTTGCGTAATGTGAAAACCACAGTTGCTCTTTATGTTGTGGTCAGATTTTATGATGAACAGACTAATAGAAATCTTCTTTAATTACTTTGGAGGAAAAAAAATGTTCCATTAACTTCTTTTCAAAGTGATATTTTTCCTTCTCCTGGAAAGTCCAACAGCAACATTATGTATATTTTGTTAGGTTTGGTTAGAGTTGCTACAGAATATTTTTCAAATTAAAAATGCTGTGCAACCAAGCTAGAGTGTGGTGTTGTAGCTAATTGAAGCAAGGCAGATTGAAAATGTGCCAACAGTAGTTAAAGGGGATATCCAGTCTCTGACAACATACAAAAAACATACGAAATTTTGCCAAAAAACTGAATGCTGAGTGCTACAGTTTCTCGCCAGTGGATTTTTTTTCTTTTATAATAAAAGCTTTTCCAGCCTAGCAACAGTTGCTACAAAAGAAGGCATTTGTGGGCAGAGCATGGATAGGTCACCATGCTTACTGAATTCTTACTGTCCGACATAAAGATCAGGAGCTTTACAAGTTGCCATATACAGTACAGTGCAAAAGTTAGTTAGTTAGTTAGTTAGTTAGTTAGTTAGTTAGTTAGTAAGTTTGTTTGTTTGTTTGTTTGTTTGTTTGTTTGTTTGTTTTTCAGCATCAGGAAAAAAGCAGAAAACATATTTAACAGAGAATTACGCACAAGCCTCAACAACTCAATATAATGTCAGTACTTGGCTCTTACCTTAATTACAGCTTCCATTCTTTTCAGGAGACTCCCTTTCAGTTTCTCAGACACACCTGCAAAGTTCAGTCTTAGACGTTGGTTGGATTTTCTGCTTCTCCCAATCCAAATAATCCCAAACATGTTCAGTGATGTTGAGGTCTGGTGGTCAGTCCAATGTTCAGCTCCTTTGTTTGATGTGTCCGTCTCCTTTTCTCAGTGAGGTTCTTGTTGATCTGCTACACGTCCTTTCAGACCCACAGCACTGAGTGGTCTTCTCACAGTGGAAGGCTGGACAGAAACCCCTGTGGATGTTTTCAGATCTGAAGCAGCTTGATCTTCTCCTCTCTCTCAGAGATGAAAGCTTTAAGTGCTGTTTGTCTGATGGGGGCAGTTTTGGTGTCTACCAGGTCTTCCAGGTGGTTGTTAGGAGCCCCGTTTTCTCTTTAGCCTCAGTTTTTGAGCTCCAGTTTTAAACTCATTTAAGCGGATCGTCTTCTATCTAATCTCCTCAGAAAAGTCGCTTGAAAATGAATAACTTGTACTTCATGGCTGTTTTGAATGAAAAAGCCAGTGTAGCCCTAACCTACAGAACAGTAAATACACAGCAGTGGACAGCTGGACTCAAAGCACAGCACCACACAGGTAGGATTTGACCGTATAAAACAAAGGACCCACTTTATAGCAGAAACAGCAGAACAATGTTCATGTTTAACCCCTTAAATGCCGACGGGCCCAAAGTTTCATTACACACCTCTATAACTTAAGAATAACCCAACCAGTTTGAGTTAAACGTAACACCTATGCCAGTTAATACCATTCCAGTGCTAGTGGTCTGCTTTTGTGTCCTGTAAGCTGGTGAGACTTGAAGGCCCTGATGAACATTCCCAGCTCTTTGTTGCCATCTAGAGGGAAAACTGGCCAAGTGAGCACCCAAAGGTCACATGACCTGAGTTCTGCCCAGATACATGTTGTCCTTACATAACCACAGTGCGCTCAGATGCAGCAATTAGCCGATGCACAATGACCACAATTTGTTTAGCGCTGATATTCACAAAGACAAAAGGATTCTTCTCCCGCAGACGAGGGGAGGAAAATGGGGAACGCGTCGGCTTTAATGCAGGGAACGTACCGCCGTCCACATCACCGTCCACGTCACCGCTCTGACTAAGCGCTCTGGATTTGAATAATTCGTCCATTGTGTCTATGTTAATGTGTTCTACTTTTACAGTTCGGCTGGTTTAATTATCTCTAGAGTGGCAGAAGGAGAGCAGATGTGAATTAGGCTGCATTTATTGCTCTCAAGCTGCGTAATTAAAAGCCCAGTGTTTCACAGTTGTATGGAGATCTGCAATGTTATTTATGCTTCTGATATTGAATTAGTGTATTAATCTTGCCTAAACTAAAGGTCATACACCGATCAGGCATGACCTCATGACCACCTCTTTGTTTCTACAATCATTGTCCATCTTATCAGCTCCACTTACTGTATAGCTGCACTCTGTAGTTCTACAGTTACAGACTGTAGTCCATCTGTTTCTCTGATACTCTGTTACCCTGTTCTTCAGTGGTCAGGACCCCCATGGACCCTCACAGAGCAGGTACTATTTGGGTGGTGGATCACTCTCAGCACAGCAGTAACACTGATGTGGTGGTGTGTTAGTGTGTTGTGCTGGTCTGAGTGGATCAGACACAGCAGTGCTGCTGGAGTTTTTAAACACTGTGTCCACTCACTGTCCACTCTATTAGACACTCCTACCTTATCGGTCCACCTTGTAGATGTAAAGTCAGAGACGACAGCTCATCTGCTGCTGCACAGTTTGTGTTGGTCATCCTCTAGTCCTTCATCAGTGCTCACAGGACGCTGTTGGCTGGATGTTTTTGGTTGGTGGACTGTTCTCAGTCCAGCAGTGACACTGAGGTGTTTAAGAAGGCTGTGTTTATCACAGCCACAGCTCCTGCGGGGAGGCAATGAAGTCCATGTTTGTGGCATCAGTGTCTGTATATGACGAGTTTGCTCCGTCTGACTGAGTTGAATTGGTGGTATAAATAAATTCAGTGGGTTTTTTTGTCTTTGTAGAGCCGCCTGCTCTTCAGCTTCAGTGCACAGTGTGGCACAAGTTACCCAAGCTGGTTTAGCACTTTGTCAATGGCTGAATTTGGCTTCTATATCAATACAGTGCTCTGCTTGTCCAGTATGGAACTGTGCACACACGTCTGAATCTCGGAAGGCTGTTTATTAGCCATGTGATGCACTTTATGGATGAAGGAGGGACTATTTTAATAAGTTGAGCACTATGTAGGGAGCAGGGAGCCTTTCGAGATTCAGACAGTGTTTTAATTAGGACATCTGTAGGCGCCTCGTTTCGCGTGCAGTGTGAGCACATAAATCGCAGGCTGTGTCTGAACATGAGGGGCGATTCAAACATACGGTGTGGGTCACCAAAGAACAAGATTTTTAAAATCGCACAGTGTATAATCGCACAGCCTGGCTTAAAACGTAGATGTACATGCAGGGTGTTGGAGGCTAAATAGCCCCCTGAAAAAAAGGATTTTTCAGATTTATCCCTGTTTTTTTATTATCAACACTGCAAATAAAAACTGACACATGTTGGTTCCACTGGTGGTTTTGCATAGTAAATAAATGACTATATTTGCTTTGTCAGCAAGTTTTACAATGAACCATTTCACCTCAAACCACTTGGAATGGCTTTGTTTACATTTCAGTGATTGCAATTTTAGAAAATCTGTGGATTTCCCCTTTAAGTCCTTGGCAGGCCAGACACTGCCACAGACGTTTTAACTGAAATGACTGAAATGTGTATGTTATTGTCTCCCCAGCCTTGAAGTGAAAGCGGATGAGTTCATCTCCTCTGTGGTCAGTCTGCCAGCAGAGCCAGTGAATGAAGCTCACTCAGCCAAGGTAACAAAGGCCGCTGTGTGCTCGGCTGCAGCACTCCAGCTGTTGGGTCTCTAGACTGCAATATGCCGTCACTCGCACTACTCACTCACTCATGCATTGCAGCGCTAATTCACTCAAAAATGTGCCAACTTGCTTAGAATGAATGGGAGGCCAGTAAGCACGGTTCTGTCTGCATGACGAGCTGGACAATATTAGCTTTCCTTCATTTTTCCTTTAACAGCGTCACAAAGTTTAACCTTCAACACTCTGTACAAAGTTTGGGGAGACCAAAGACGACATCATGGGTAACACAAAAAAGACCAAACCCTGAGGTTTTTCATGAACTAAGCTTTAAAACTTAAATGCTTTGTGCTGTGAATTTACTTACAGCTCTAACAGTGACCCTGGTTTTACCTTCAAACATCAAACTAACATCCACAGCAGCTCCTCAGATGTCTAAACGGAGGCTGCCAGAGAACAGCATGTAAACAATCTCGCAAGGAAATATTAGTCCCGTCTGCTCATTTTCATTATTTTCTTCTATTATCTGTAGTTTTTAGGCATTTTATTATGAACTGGCAGAGAAAAAATACCGTTGGTTGATTTTTTTAATCCCTTTTTTCAGCCATTTTCTTTAGTTGGAATTGAGGTGGGTGGGAGTAAATTTGGTGCAGGCGACTTCAGGTCTGCCAAAGTAGTTTAACCCTTGTGTGGTGTTCGGGTCTGCGGGTCCCATTATTAATGATTTGATGTATTATTGTCTCGACCTCAGATTCTTTGGCCTTTGCTCGTTTTCTGTGAAGAAGATACAAAATAACATGTTCAGTGTCTTCACTCTGTTCACCCCCCACATATTTATTTATTCATTCTGTGGTCCTTATACGCCGTCACCTGTAAATTGTTGTAGTCATTATTGCGCTACGTCTCTCATCTCAGGTTAGATATCGCAGACTGTTGTATTATTTACTTACTTACTTATTTATTTATTTTTCTATTTGTATATATGCCTGTAGAGAGGATCTGGTTTATTTATTCTTGTTATATGTCTACACTCGTTTACGGTTACTGTATAGTGTTGTGCGTCTGCTACTGGCTGCTAAATTTCCTTCGGGATCAATAAAGTGTCTGTCTGTCTGTCTGTCTGTCTGTCTGTCTGTCTGTCTGTCTATCTATCTTCTAACAGAGTACGTACGTATTTATGTTACCATAAACATATAATAAAAGTTTGTCTTTCCTGATGTAGGGCAAAGCGGAGGAGCAGGAGGCATGTGCAGCCCCCCTGCTTGATAACCTGATAGACTTCACAGATCCTACCCCAGTAGTAAGTCCATAGACCCCTCACACCACTGTTACAGCCTTGTTGCATTTCATTTAAGGACCCAAAAAAAACCCTAAAAACAGAGTTTTACACAATTTTGTAATAGATATATCAAAAACTTTTATTGTTTACAAAAATGTATTGGAAAATCAGGACATTTGGCGTCTGAAGTTTGCGTCTTTAGTTTAGAACTGGAGTTATGAGACTATACATACTTGACAAATGCTAGGAAGTCAATGGTCACCCAAATGTTTTCTGTAAATACAAGCCCAAATCTTCTGTAAACCTGCTCAAACCACATACAAGCCTTCATTAATGTTGTCTAGACCTGACCATGTGCTTTAGGACACAGTATGACTTACAGGCGTTGTACCAAATTAGTGGACATATGGGCACAACATCAGATTAATGGTTTCTGCCGTTTCTATTTATAAACAGAAATCTTTGGTTTGAAAAATGAAATATTAATGATTATTTGTAAACACAAACAGCCGAATGCCCTCTGTAGCATCCATAGGTCTGTGTCACATGCATGTACGCGTCTGGGTAAGTCATGCGGTGTCTTAAACCACATCAACACGCTTATACTTATACATACTTTTATCACTGAGATGGAAACAATGTCATTCAGGGTGGTTTGCTGTGAAATGGTCCGTTGTAGAGAAATGTACTGGCTCAGATGTACCGTGGTGGTGATGGGAACCGGGGTCACCATGTCGGCATAGCCATTTTATTCACTGTCCAAAATGACCTCCGCGTGTCTGAGTTTTTATGTGTGGGGGTGATTGTGAAATTTTTTTCTTTGGGTTCTGTTTTGCCTTCGAACACCTGGCTGCAGTGAATGGTTAAAAAAAATAAAACATTTTAGGCCAAAAGTGTTGCAAGACTATCGCAATACAACGTCAGACAATATAGTCATAAGCATTTGATGTACTAGCGTTCCATGAGGGAGCTTTTAGAGGTGGACATCTGGTTCCCATCGTCACCTCTGTGAGCAATTCTGAGAGTAAGTTTCTCTAGAATTGAGCATTTTATTCCAAACCACTCGGAATGACCTTGAATCTTCACCAATGAATTACAGACTTTTTTGACTAGTCACACACTATTCCTTGTTCATGAATACCTGAATGTGGTTTAACCAGGTTGAGAGAAGTTTTAGGGATGTATTTATGGAATGGATTTGGGTGCCTATTGACGTCTAGGGTTTGTAAGCAGCGTGAGCCTCCAGGTCTAAAATAAAGAAGCTCGTTTTGGACACCATCTGTCTTGACTGATGGACTGCATGTAAAGAAAATGGAAATTTGTGTCATTTTTATTTTCTATTTCTCAAATGAATTCCTCTGTTAATGTGCTTTCACAGTCTGTTGTTTTGCTGTTGTGGTTCTGAAGAGGCTTAATGAATTGTTTTCATTTATAAAGTTGTTCTTTATTAACTTCCGTGCTATTATTCCTTACAGCTCCCGCAGGTGCAGCCGACCAAGCCCATCATCACCCCTCGGTGGATCGTTCCAGCAGCCCCGGTGAGTTCAGGCTGCTGAGGGGGAGGATTCAGGCTCCATAAGTGCTTCATATAACTGGATCTCACAGCCGTGTTTGATCTCATTAATAAAGCCTCGCTCTCAAGCTCCATATGTTTTATTTAAATACCCATGTTTCCTTTAATTTGATTACCCACCATGTTGCAACGTTCGTAATTAATTTGAGCACATGGAGTTGGAGCCCCCACCCCCTTTGAGAGGCACAGTAGCTGTTAACAGCGGCTCAACAAACACAACCTGACATGGGGTAAAATGGAACACACACTTTTATATAGTTAACAGTAGCACTGCAACTAATTATTTACCTATTATTTACTAATTATTTGGTTTATAAAATATCAGAAAATGGTGAAAAATGTCGATCAGTGTTTTTCAAAGCCCAAGATTAAGTTGTTTTGTCCACACCCCAAAGATGTGGTGTCACAGAGGAGTAAAAAAATAAATAAATAAATACAATTTTATATATTTAATGTAGGAACTTTCTGTGATGGAGCTTTTAGAGGTGGGCGTCTCGTTCCTATCACCACCACTTGAAATTCTGACTTGGGCCAGTTTCTCTAGAACAGAGCATTTCGTACCAAACCGCTCTGAACAACTTCATTTACATCTTTACCAATTAATAACATAGAAATTTATACAAATGATGGAATTGCCCTTTAATATCATGAGCTCCGCAGCCGAACTCCTCTCTCTTTGGGATGAGAGGCAGAGTTGAAACTTTTCTAGCCGCTGTTTTTTTCCACCCGCCCTCTTCCTCTCGCTCCTCCGCTCTCTCGTAGTGACTGTAGTGACCGTAGTGACCTTCTTACACTCTCCCCTTTCTTTCCCCTTCTCTAGCAGAGCGGCACCTTTACTAACGGCCTCCTAGAGCTTGACTCGGCAGCAAAGATGCCACCTCACCATCCTGAAGGGGGCGCTCTTGCCTCCCTCCCTCATCTCTCTCACACTCATAATGTGATTGCCACCAGGTTTGTGTTAGCCTGCTTCACTCCGTTTAGTGTTAAAAGGAATAATCCAGCATTTTTGAACTAATATCTGTTTGATGCTTCTGTAGTGGACATTACTCTATTAAGGGGTCAGCAACCCAAATGTTAAGAAGAGCCATTTTGTCAAACCCAGTTTGGGAGCCACAATATTTTGTCATTTTACTTTGCTCTGCTTTAAGCTTTCGTTCAGCTGTAGCTGCTTTTCTCGCATCTCCAGCAGGAAACTTTTCCTCAAAAGTGGAAGTTTCTTGAAAATGTCTCTCAGCGTTCGACGTGTTACAAGTCGCTTTCATTCGCCAGCTGCTTGTTTGAATTTTCCCGTTCCTCCTTAAATGGTGCCTGAGAGGCCAGAATGTAACTGCTGCACCATTTAAGGTGGAACGGGAAAATTCGACTAAGGATCTGACTTCAGCTTTGTGACTTTTTAGTGTTTGACAGTTTCTCGTCGCAGGTTAAACGTATCAGGAAACCAGCTGGAGTGATTATAAGTCCAAATTATCGGTGTTCATTTAAATCTCTCTCTTTGCCGTTTCATTAGCTGCTAGCTAGGTGAGATTGTTGTCTGTGTTGCTATGGTGACCAGCCGTCTGCGCTGATCTTCAGGGTTAAAGGGTGAATCAGCAGATCTACATTAACTCCAGCGTTTAAGGATCAGCAGAGCTTTATTTTACTGTAAATGAGGATTATTTTAATTTTACCTACGAATCTAATTCTGTTGTGGAGCCACAACAGGGCAGTAAAAGAGCCACATTGCTGACCTCTGGACTAGACATCACAAGCATCATTCAAGGGTTTGACCAGCTTACAGTCCTTTCAGCTCCAGTATTTTGCCTCATTGTGTCTTCTTTCACTTACAGCGTTGTGGCTCACCAACCCAAGGAGGACGGCCACAAACTCAAGGGTCTGCTGACCACTGAGCTCTGAGAACCGCGAGTTCAGAGTCTCTCTGACCGCCAGCCGAACACTTAGGGCCATCACACCTTTCCACTTTGCTACATTCCAGCTTACGGCATTCCAGCCTACTCTGGGTTTAAAGCACAGAGAGACGTTAAGGACTGTGTTCAGTAGACTTGATGTTACCAGCTGGACTCTGGGACACGGCGGATCCACCTTCAGCACAAATCGGCTTCTGATGGGGCCCTCCAGCTCTGAGACCTCAAGAGCGGACTTTGATTTTATGATGATTCAGGATTTCTGCAGCTGTTCTGGGGTCGGCGTTTGCAAGGCCGCCATTTGGCCGTTGAAGGAACTTCTGTTCGGACAGCTGTGGTGCTGCTCTGCCACCTGCTGTTCTCACGCGCCACGTTAGTTAGATCACTGTGAAAGAGCAACCTGCTGGACCACTACAGATCACCAACACTGGAGACGGTTATTTATAGACCTGTGTAGACCTTCCTACAGACTTTTTACCTTTTTATCTTCTTTGGTTTTCTATTAGCTTATTAAATAGTGATCAGTATTAAGCTTTTTAAGTACAGTATCTCATACTGGATTTTTGTTAGAGGACGACGTTATTATGTAGCACTGGAACGACATGCAGTCTTTGAGCGATTGAGCCAATTTTGTTCGTGTTTTAATTTTTTTTTAAATTCAAAATATCCATGTTTTTATCGTCGTCAGAGCTGTAGCTGCATTACGACCTGCCTTACTTTAACAGTTCGTCACAGATTTTAAAGATATTGCTTGTTTTAAGGCTGTAGAATCCACTACAGTGTGTTGTTTTTGCTGCGTTCAACTGGAATTTATTCACTGGATTTTTCGTAGTGGTGCATAATGATAATCGTCACATAGTCTTGACACTGAGAACTGACCACTGATGGACACAACACAAGAGCAGGCCTGAAACTGTTATGGCTACGTTGCAATGCAGGTTGGCTGAATTTCATGAATTTCGCCTGCCCTGTGTCTCGTTTTGTCCGCAGGTACCTCCACAGTCACACAAGCTTTTGAATAAAACTTTACTGTATTCTCTGCTAGAGCTCGCTGTCTGTGTCGCACGTTTGTGGATTATTTTGTCAAACTGGGTAAAAGTCCGTTCGAAACATGTTTCGGACTTGGACTTTAGACTGAAATCCTTTTGCTTTGAGTGACCCAAGACCTTAATGATGTTTATTTTATTAAAGCAAATGACTGGACGTTCCATTTCATCACTACCGAAACAATCGCAACGCCACCGAAGCTTTACCAAATCTTTCGGCAGTGACTGACTAGTGAACGTAGCTTTGAACACAAAAAGTGCTTAATTGCAGAAAATGTGTTTCAGTAGTGACAATTTTTAATGTCACAGACTGATTTTCAGACTTTGGGACACCATCCATTCATTTTCCAAGCCGCTTCTCCGTCAGGGTCATGGGGGGTTGCTGGAGCCTATCCCAGCGGTCATCGGGCGGAAGGCAGGGACACCCTGGACAGGTTGCCAGTCCATCGCAGGGCAGACAGACAGACAGACACAGACAGTCACTCACACCCAGGGGTAATTTAGCGTGTCCAATTGGCCTGACTGCATGTCTTTGGACTGTGGGACGAAACCGGAGAACCCGGAGGAAACCCACGCAGACACGGGGAGAACATGCTCCACACAGAGAGGACCCTGATCACCCGGCCGGGGAATCGAACCCAGACCCTCCTCGCTGTGAGGCGACAGCGCTACCCACTGCACCACGACACATTTACTTCAAAACAACTGCTCACCATGTGGCCCTGAGGGATGGGGATGCAGCCTCACTTACACAGGGGTGTGGCTAAAATAAGGCTCCGCCTACAGACTAAAACTTGCTGTTTCGGTAGTGACATGAAAACGTGAGACAGCAATATTTTTTTTTGTTAAAAATTTAACTCATGATAAAATCCATCCGTTTCACTTAAAAAGTAATCAAAAAATCTTTTTTAAAATGTGGTATTTTCACAAGTTTTATCACCCAGTAAATGAATCTGTATACATTTAGATTACAATATTAATTAATGCCTTGGGTTTAAATAGATCATAACCAGCAATACCAGTACAACAGTGTTCCTGTAAGCCGTGCTGAACGAAAGCTTGCTGTCGCGCTGTGAATGTTCTGGAGTCGTTTTCAGCTCAGAGGTTTTATTTCCGCCACCTCATCTGTAAGAAGTGTGTAATCAGCAGGTGCAGTTGTTTCTGTAGCTGTCCGGCTGTAATTTATTCCTTTTCTGCGTCTCTGTTCTGTAAGAGCCCCGTTTCACCCTCTGTAGTTTGCTGTAGGTGTTATGACGTCTGTAGACGTCACAGCACTGATGTGCATCATGTGTGTACACCAGCTGAAGAACGTTGAGTAGAGCTTTCAGTCACTTTGTCTCATATAGATTGTTCTCCAAGTAAAAATGTATTTTAACAGTATGACTGTCTGATCTCCCTCGTTATTCTCTGCAAAGAAAGCAGAATGACACTGTGTGGGTGGGTGGGTGTATATATATATATATATATATATATATATGTATGTATATATGTGTGTGTGTGTGTGTGTGTGTGTGTGTGTGTGTGTGTGTGTGTAAAACCCAGTAGCTCATCAGTACGACGCATTCTACTGCCAAACACTGCCAGTAGAGGGTCGTACTGATGAGCTCAGTGACTTTAAACAGCACAGTCATAAGATGCCGCCTTTGCCTTAAGCCAGTTTGTGTGAGTTTCCGCCCTGCTAGATCTGCCCCAGCCAACTGTAAGTACTATTATTGTGAAATAGAAGTACCTTGAAGCAACAACTGCTCAGCCATGAAGCAGTAGACCAAGTAAACTCAGTATTCCTCAGTAGGGTGGACAAACTCTATATATATGTATGTATGTATGTGTGTGTGTGTGTGTGTGTGTGTGTGTGTATGTATGTATGTATGTATGTATGTGTGTATGTGTATATGTGTATATATATATATATATATATATATATATAAATATAATTATACACATACATACATACATGTCACATTAAAGGGTCGTATTATATTCCTTGCTTTTTTCACATAGGAGCCGGATGCCACACGTAAACATCACTAAGATTTCGAACATACCAGTCCATACTGTCCAGATAGGAAACAAATAGGAGCCTGTTTTGAATTCTTCATGGTTGTAACATCAGAGTTATTAAATCTAAAGTCAACAAATCATGGACGGACAAACCTTAGACTGATAAACTTTTCAGACGAGTGGAGGAGTTAGTTGAGGAAAACAGTGGCGTCCACTTTTCCACGGATGCCAATTACATGTATTCCCAACTTGATGACCATAGGAAAGAGCTGGAGGAGCTGCGGGAGCAACATGAGCGAGACGTCAAGAAGATGAGCACAGATTTCCTCTTCGGGATTAAGGAAAAAGACAAAGTTCTCAAGAACTTGAAACATGACCATGGAGTTTAGCTCATGGAGAAAGAAAGCTGTAGAGGAGCTGAGAACTTTACTTGAGAAGATTATGGCAAAAGAAGGCGATATCACTTCATGAAGATCAGCTGAAGGAAAAGGACCACCTTCTTGAAGAGCTGCGATCACAAAGCGATGAGATGTTGGAGAAAGTGAGTGAGTGGGAATTAAAGGCCCAGTATAGGGCCTCAATGATGGAAATGCAAGCGAAGGTGGAAGAACTAGAGCAGCAATGCAGGAAAGGACAGCAAGATAGAGCAGCTGGAGGACAACCTGAAGGAGCATGAGAAGATGTTGGAGGACAAAGAGAAAGATCTAGCAGAGATGAAGCTGCAGAACGATAAACAGGCCAATGCTAAGATGCTCGAGCTGGCAGAACTGGAGAAAATAAAAGCGCAGTTTGTAGAAATGAACGAGATCCAGGAGGCAAGAGTCCAGTGTGAGGAGAAAGAGAGAGCCCTCCACCAAGCGGAGGCCTCCTGTGAGGAGCTGAGAGGTGAAGTAGAGCAGTTAGAGCAGCTCTGCCGCGAATGCCAGGATAAGATTCATTCGCTAAAACTCACTCGGAGACAAAAGGATGAAGAAATAAGTGGCTTGAAAATTGTAGGCAGCTCACTGAAGGACCAGAGCATCCAAGCAGAAGAGCATCTCAAAGAAACCCAGCAGCTGCCGAGAGAAACTGGGCGAGTTGAAGCAGAGCTACAGCCGCTGGCTCAGACGATTCAGACTGAACCTGGAGGACGTGGCGAGGGACCTGAAGGAGACGGAGATGGAGACTGTCGCTGGGGAAACGGAGGCGCAGCAAGGAATTTATACATCTGATCAGTGAGGACACCTACACCTTCATCAGAGCATCGTCCTCAGAGGGGGAAAAACGTCTCAGACTTATTTAAAATAACTTTTTAAATACCCCCCCCCCAGGATTTAACAATGTTATTGACCCCTAAAATAGTGTACAGTGTTATCTTTATGTTCTAAGCAGGGTTCTTCTATTAAATATCTCACAACTTCTGCTCGTTAGGAATTAATTCTTCTAATTAATGTTCATTTTATGGCTGAAATTACTCGTTTCTTTTTATTATGATGCCCCCCCCAACCCCCCCCTCCCCCCGCCCAATATATAAACAGTGTTTCTTTCTAACATGACATTCTTTTTTTTTCTTTCAAAACACTTTTTTTCTCTTTTTTACTCAATTTATCAGGTTTAATAAATGTTTGTTTTAGTTGGGGAAAAAAATAAAATAGTACATTTTAGGATTTTTTTTTACCCAAAAATAAACTCGTGAATGAGCCGCATTTTTCTCTGATATTAACAGACTTGGTGCTTTTTCCCTTAAACTCGTCTACGGTGAGAAAAGTCTTCAAATGGCTTCTTTTAGGAATTGCTTTCTTTAAAATGAATGTTTTCCTCCTAAATTTCAAGTGTTTTCCCAAAATTCACGTTCTTTAAAAAAAAAAAAAAAAACGAATTTCTTTAAAAATATTTTTATTAGTCTAACCCCCCCCCCCCCCCCCCCCCCCCCCCCCCCCCCCCCCCCCACAGTATTGAAGTGTTTAATGGATGTAGCTTAAGTGTTTAATTAATCCTAATTGTAGGAAAAAATAATTTTAGGATTTTTTTCCCTTAAATATTTTTTCAAAGCAGAATTAATGTTCTTTTTCTATAAAATCATGTACAGTGTTTTCTCTCACCCCCTTTATCTCCTCAGGGCCTGCAGGCTCCAGCAGAGGGAGCTCGAGAGTCACTCAGCGCTCAGAGCGCTTAGAGGACTGGCCGTCTGATGGCCCTGACCAGAGACTGAGGTCTCAGAGAGGGGTTTAAAATAGACTGAATACATGAATACGTGAGAGGGGGTGTGTGTGTGATGGTGTGTGTGTGAGATGGTGTATGTGTGTGATAGTGTGTGTGTATGAGTGTGTGATGATTGTGTGTGTGTGTGTGTGTGTGTGTGATGGTGTGTGTGAGATGGTGTGAGATGGTGTGTGTGTGTGTGTGATGGTGTGTGTGTGTGTGAGATGGTGTGTGTGTGTGTGTGTGTGTGTGTGTGTGTGTGTGTGTGTGTGTGTGTGTGTGTGTGTGTGTGAGATGGTGTGTGTGATGGTGTGTGATGGTGTGTGTGTGTGTGTGAGATGGTGTGTGTGATGGTGTGTGATGGTGTGTGTGTGTGTGTGAGATGGTGTGTGTGTGTGTGTGTGAGATGGTGTGTGTGTGTGTGTGTGTGTGTGATGGTGTGTGTGTGTGTGTATTGGGCTAATCGTTTGCGTTATGTATCTGTTTGTCTGTTTATTTGTGCCGTTTATGATGCAGCAGTTTGAAACATGAAGTTCTGTATTAAAGTCTGTTACATTAGAACCTTCACTCTAATAAACTGTCCGGAATGGAACTTAAACAAGACTTCAAGGGTTCTTTAGTAAAGGCAATGGTTCTATGTAGGACATTCGAAGTTCTTCAAAGCACCATTTGTATGATTAAACGGTTCTTTACGAGGTGAAATTGTTCTTCAGATTGCTGGAGAATTTGTTGCATGTGGTTCTAGATAACACCAAACAGAGTTTTCTGGTGTTAAAAGCTTTACATCTCAACAGCAGCAGAACGCTTTTTGGTGCTACATTTTTAAAAATATGGTTCTTCAAGGGTTCTGTAGTTACATAAATGGTTCTATATAGAACGCATGGTTCTAAACAGACCCGTTCTCTTTGCTAGAGAACATTTGAAGAACCCTCTTTCAGGAGCGCATAGCCTACAACTGACCGCGCGCGGTCTCGCGCACTCCGCTCCAGCGTGCGTGCTCGGGTGTGCGCGCGCGAGTCCTCGCTCTCGCTGTGCTCGCCGCGCGCTCAGAGCTCGAGCTCCAGTGCGCGCGCGGCTCCCGCGTCTCTCTGGGCTGAGCGGCTCTCTGTCCTCCAGCCTGAGCGGGACTCAGTTCCCTCAGTTCTGACCCGGTTCCGGACGGAGTGAGGGGGTTCCGAGCGCAGCGTGAGACGATATGAAGGAGAAAACCGGAGTAACGTTACACTAACGGACTTTAACGGTCGGTGTTTCCTCAGAGAGAGAAAGAGAAAAGGAGAGAGAGGGGGAAAGAGAGAGAGAAAGGGAGAGAGAGTGAGAGAGAGAAAGAGAGAGAAAAAAGGGGGGAGAGTAAGGGAGTGAGAGAGAAAGAGAAAAGGAGAGAAAGAAAAGGGGGAGAGAGAGAGAGAGAGAGAGAGAGAAAAGGGGAGAGACAGAGAAGGGGGGGCAGAGAGAGAGAGAAGGGGGGGAGAAAAGGGGAGAGAGAGAGAAGGGGGGAGAAGAGAGAGAGAGAGAGAGAGAGAGAGAGAGAGAAGGGGGGAGAAAAGGGGAGAGAGAGAGAGAGAGAGAGAAGGGGGGAGAAAAGGGGAGAGAGAGAGAGAGAGAAGGGGGAGAAGAGAGAGAGAGAGAGAGAGAGAGAGAGAGGGAGAGAGACGTTAGCCGTACGCAGCGGCAGGTTCTACTGAGAAGATGGTTTTGCAGCTGAGCTGATAAAGTGTCGTCGTTTTTCACTCGAAGACTCCACAAACTTCCTTTTGTTGCTCTTCGTTTTCCACTTTTATCCAGCATGGGGCTCGGCGGAGCTTCCGCTTCCACTCTCTGTCTGATAATGGGTGAGTTTTTACCTTTTAAATAGTATTTCCTCCAGCGGGGCGAAGTAAACGCCAGCTTAGCTCGCTGGCCCGGTTTCCCCACACAGCACCGGTTTAAAGGGGAATTCCACCAAACTTCCAAGAATTCTGCATAATTCAGTGGTTGAGATGTGAACTGAGTGATTCCGGCTGTGAAATGGTTCATTGTAGAGACTCTGTACGGTGGAGGTGTCAGGAACCAGAGGTCACAGTGTCTACAGCACAAATCTGGCCTGCTACTCACTATCCACCCAAAACCCAAACCACCGGTGATGATGGGAAAATGTCAGAAATGTGAAAGAATACGTTTAAGGAGGGGGGGGGGGGCTGTTTTGCCTTTGATCACCCTGCATGCACCCCTCTGCCACGAATAGATCAAAAGAAATGGATTAAAATACATTGAAAGCCAATATTTCTCAAACCCCTCATAAAAGCACATATAGAACCACTTCACCCATTAGTAGCTCTCTGTGAGGAGCTTTTAGAGGTGGACGTCTGGTTCCTATCACCACCACTGTGAACAATCCTGACTCGGGATGTTTCTCCGGAACGATGGAGCGTTTCGCACCGAGCCGCTCTGAATGACTTTGTTTACATCTCAGCCGTTTAATTATGTAAGATTTTTGAAAAGATGGTGAAGTTGCCCTTAAAGCCTAGTCTTGGACTGGGTTTCATCCTTAGTGGACCTCTGGAAATTGATTTTAGTCTGTTTTTAGGCTGTAGGAAACTGGCCTTTAGTGTTTATAGGATAAGGTGATTCAAATAAATAAAACACAGCCTAAACGTCTGTCCTGGAAACGAGTTTAACCCCTTTGCGTCTGCATGTGATGTTTTAAAACCGGTCCAGTTGCTCTCCAGAGCGCAAATCTGAAGAAATATTTATAATCCATCAATCTCTGCGGCTTTTTATGTGCATTTCTTTAAACATTTATCATGTTATACATAGCCTCTCGGTTAGATACGACTGCTAATTTTAACCATTCAGTAAAAAAAGCTTAATTTTATTGTGCATTGAGGTATGAAAGGTTCGTGGAGTGACCCCGTTTAACCCAGCAAGTCCACTTCAAGTCCACTGAGCAAAAAGTCTGAAGAGTTTTATTTTATTACCTTATTAATCCGAAGAAATTCAGTCTCTTGGTCACACGGGACTTGCTCTGCTTTGTGTAGTACGATTTTCTCATCATGATGTAACGAAGTGTAGTTATTAGATTTTAGTTATTATATATAAAAAAATAATTTGGAGTCTAGCTTATAAACCTTTAGCTGATTAAAAACAGACTAAATGTTTCTCCTGATTATGTCCTAAAATCTGGATTTCTGGATTTTGCTCATAGCCAAGCTCGATGCACCACAGTGGGGGTTACGCTGTTATTTTCACCTGATCAGAGGATTTTGTGCCAGGTATAAGATATTAATCCAGCCATCTGTCAGATTTAACCAGTCCCTTGGTTACGTTACTAGGAGTGAAGTATTAAGAAATATTTGAAAGAGATTAAAATTGATTAGCTTTGCTTTTAAAAAATCAATTGTCAACAAAATAAAATCGGCCTGTTAGACAAATAACAGTACAGCTTTCTCAGCATTTTGTCCTCATTTACCCATAGTTGATGAACATGAAGGTGCTGAGTGTCATTTAAGCCATTCTGTGTTCTGGGCTGAACGATTTGTGGAAAATATCTAATTGTGATTTTTCCAGCTAATATTGACTAAAAATTCCCATTTTTTATTTTTTTATTGAGATTCAGGCCTGATTTTCTTGGCCATGAAGACCAGAACATCCCCCTTTTTGGCTTGAACCTCGACCCTGAACATAGTGTGTCAAACTGCCCATAAGTTGTGGTTGTGATGTCACAACAGATGGAGGTTTGGTTGCCTCTGATTGGTCCAACTCAGCAGTTCACAAACTCCTATTAGGGTCCGTTTCCACTCATAAAACCTAAAACGTTTTTTTTTGCAAATGCACCCACCGGATAAAGATGGTTCTTCAAGGGTTCTTTAGTGAAGGAAATGGTTCTATGTAGAACCATAAGGACTCATTTGCTTGCATAAAACGTTCTTTGAGTGAAAGTTCTTTAGATTGATGGAGAATGTGTTGTTTATGGTTCTGTATAGAACCTTTTTGAAAAGAGTTCTCTATAGGACCAAAATGTTCTGCTGTTGTAATGAGCTTGACATCAACAAGCAGCAAAGTAACAACACCAGAACCCTTTTTTGGTGCTATACAGAACCACATACAACATATTCTCCAGTCTGATGAATGATTTCACCATGCAAAGAACTTTGTATGCATGCAAATGAAGAGTGAAAGTGGGTTCGTGGCTCTATATGGAATGACTGTCCTTATTAAAGAACCATCTTTTTTTAAAGAACCTTGAAGGACTTTCTTTTTTATCCAATGCTAGGAGGGTGAAGGTGGCACAGGCTTCCTCTGAGACCAGTGAAACCAGCCACTTCTTCTTTTTGAACTGCCGCTCATGTGACGTCACTGGACAGCCGAACCTGCAGATCTCTTACATCAGCTAATAGATGCCTACGCTGACTGGCATTGCACTGAGTGATGGGGGGAGAAGGGGGGCCATCCTGCCCACCCAGAGAGAGCGAAGCCAATTGTGCTCTCTTGGACTCCCGGCTACGGACGGCTGTAGCAACACCAGGGATCGAACTTGCGATCTCCTGATGACAGGGCCAACGCTTAGACGGTTGATATTAGATATTAGATATTAATATTAATTGATATTAGCGCGATATAAGATACATATTTTCTGTTAACAAAATAAAATTAAGCTGCTGAAAAGTGAAGAAAACTGCTTGATCTCAGCCTTTTGTCCTCCTTTCCCCAATACAGCAGCAAGTCGTAAGAAGTTGTTGAAGTCAGTGAGGCCGTCCCGCCCCCGCATGGGTCAATAATTTAATTTGCTCATTAATAATGTATAGATGGTGGATAGACTTCGTTTCACCCTCCTCTTTAATGAGGTTGCTGGGCTGTGCATGGCTGAAACGCTGCCGTGCTGGTCGTGTGCTCATGTCAGGATCTGAGTGTTAGAGCTGGAGGAGGTGCACATAGGCTCATTAACAGCAAACCCCCCTCAAACACACCCTGCAGGTTGGCCTTTGTCTGTAAACTGGATCTTTAGGTAGTGATCATGTCTAGAGATACTGACTCAGGCTGGGTCTCAGATCGACCACTTGATCCCTATTTAGTAAATCACACTATATATCCTGGCCTCCGTTCTAATTAGTTATTTTAGGTAATTTAAGCTGCAGCCATTGCTGGCACAGAGCATTGCCAATGCAATGGAGCAGCCCAAGGCCATCAGGTCCAATGCCAAGTGTCGGCTAGAGGAGTGTAAAGCCCCCCAGCTTTGGGCTGTGGTACTGTGCTCTCTGGACTGATGAAGCACCATCCAATACCTTTTTAGGTGAGTTCAAGGGATGTTTGTGACCCAGAACTACTCTGACATTGGTACCTGACCTCACTAATGCAATTAAATCTTCACAGCAATGTTCCAACATCCACTGAAAAGCCTTCTCAGAAGAGTGGAGGCTGTTACTGTTATCCTTCATTTCAGAAGACATCTCACAAACCTTCTGGGCATTTAGTCTATGTCGCAAACCAGCTGACAGCAAATCAGTTCATTTCATTTGAAGTAACGGTCATTTCAGCATTCATTAGCTATATTGGCAACTTACCAGATAGCCTAGCGTATACACATACCGGCCACTTTATTAGGTACAGTTCAGTTGCTTGTTGACACAAATAGCTAATCAGCCAATCACACGGCTGCAACTCACTGCATTTAGGCATGTAGAGGTGGTCAAGACAACTTGCTGAAGTGCAGACCGAGCATCAGAACGGAGGAGAAAGGGGATTTAAGGGACTTTGAACGTGGCGTGGTTGTTGGTGCCAGACGGGCTGGTCTGAGTATTTCAGAAACTGCTGATCTGCTGGGATTTTCACCCACAACCATCTCTAGGGTTCACAGAGAACGGTCAGAAAAAGAGGAAATATTCAGTGAGCGGTCAGTTGTGTGGACAAAAATGCCTTGTTGATGTGAGAGGTCAGAGGAGAACGGGCAGACTGGTTCCTGATGATAGAAAGGCAACAGGAACTCAAATAACCAACCAAAATCTCTGAGGAACGTTTCCAACACCTTGTTGAAAGTGTAACATGAAGAATTAAGGCAGTTCTGAAGGCAAAAGCGGGTCCAGCCTTTTACTAGCAAGGTGGACCTAATAAAGTGGCCGGTGAGCGTATGAGCATAGCAGTCGCTGAGGTAGACCAGCAATATACAGTATACAGTATTTGGCGGATACAGTAATTCTAGCAGCTAACAATGTTAAAGTGAAGTAAATGTGCAGAAATGCGAAGCCAGATATTGTTGTGGAAATGAAATGTGTAAAAATGCACATATTCAGATCTACAGTCATATCAAGAGAAGTGTTTCAGTGAAATGCGGTGTTCCATAATTTGGACCATCATTTTTAAGGACATCTCAGTTTAGAAAGTGGGAAAGGCTCTTATTGCATAGGCCTACTGTAGCTTCTTATCTAATGTATCTTGCCGCCCTACGCAGTTACAGAACCCACTGGGCTTGTGGCGTCTTGGGTAATACATCTTATCGTGCCCTACAGCCATCGCTGTGCATGGTTGACAAAACAAAATTAACCTACTGAACAAACAATATTTCTGCTTTATCTCTGCAGTTTGTCCACATGTACCCATAGTTGTTGAACACGAATGGGTCAGGTACCCCTAATGCCATCCCACATTGCACCTCAAAATATAGGGGACTAGTCTGTGCCCTAACTGATCTTCTTGTTGCATGTATATTAAACTAAACGAAGATGCAGCATTTCTTAGACATGCCATTATAGAAATGATCCTGATTCACTGGGATGTTGTCCCTTCATAACAGGCCACAATGGGATGTCAAACCGACAGCAAACAACAACATTCATAAGTTATCACTAGTACTTTTTTTGAAGTGCTGCAATAAGTGTCAGGGTACTCCAAACAAGGACTCGATTTAAGGCACAGCTGTAGTAATACTAGATCTTTTCCCGTGTTGTCGTCCTCGTGTTTGGTTCTGCAGACAGGGACAGGCTTTTTTCTCCCCAAGCCATATTCATACGAGCACCACCTCCAACACTGGGATTGGTAGACAAATGGGAAGAAACATAAGGCCTGTTACTGGAGCAGCAGGGAGAAATGAGGGGGTGGTGATGGCTTCTACAGTCTAAAACACACGTATGTCCTCCCCCCCAAGAGACAGCTTTCTTCATGTAGTAGGGACATCTAGCAAGCAAGTGTACTCCCAGGCCTAAAGCAATACAAGTTCTTGCGTTTTGTTATACAGGTGAGAATTCAGGAGGATATGCACGGCTCTGTAAAGACAACTTTAAACAGAGTAGTTCAAACAAATAGCTGTTCTTTGAGCAGACAATTCTCTAAAGTGCAAGAATTATAAGCCTAGTTCATACTTTCCTTATCAATATTACATTTGCAAGCAGATAGAGGATTCTCTGTGTGCATGTTCTTTTATTCTCTTGAATGAGCTCGGATGGCTGGTTCTGTGTGGTGCTGAGAGTCCACCATTAAATATGTAGATTTAACAGAACACCGCAGAATATTTAGAAACAGTGCCAGAAAAGTTGAGCTGAACTAGGTCTGAACTGTCAATGGAGCCTCCAAAACCTCTGAAATAAGACTTCACGTCATCTCCTAAGCCATGCAGTTTAACCCATGAACACCACGGTGTTTGCACTGAAAGTGGGAAAGGCTCTTAATGCATAGGCCTACTGTAGCTTCTTATCTAATGGATCTTGCCGCCCTACGCAGTTACAGAACCCACTGGGCTTGTGGCGTCTTGGGTAATACATCTTATCGTGCTCTACAGCCATCGCTGTGCATGGTTGACAAAACAAAATTAGCTGAACAAACTGAACAAACAATATTTCTGCTTTATCTCTGCAGTTTGTCCACATGTACCCATAGTTGTTGAACACGAATGGGTCAAGTACCATTTTAGTCATTTTGTGTTAAAACTGCATATGCATAAACGTGTAAAACCCAGCTTAGTTATCGTAATGATCACTTATGAACCCTCAGCTGATTAAAATGTAAAAGTGCTTGTCGTGGAGACGAGTTTTAACCTCTAATCCTTAAATCTTGCTTATAGCTTCGCTTTATCTACCCAGTTTCAGCAGTAACATTTCCATCTGGCCAGAGAATTGCATAGAGTACACCAACTAAATTCAGTCCCACAGCCATCGCTGATTAATATTATTTCCATGTGCTGCCATTTCCAGTGTGCATAGGAAACACTGAGCCTTGAATATTGACTGAGAGGCGGCTCGTAACCCTTAAACCCTCCCTAAACCCTAACGCCTAATCCCAACAATTAACATTCACACTATATTTTTTCCATAAACTATTGTGGCACAGCAAGTGATTGTTATTTTATTCTTTTACCGTGATTATGCTGTTAAGCTGGGCTGTAGTAGAAGTGCTGATTTGCACTGCTATAGGATGTTCTGAAGACAGACAAGCGTATAGGAAACAGACTGTGCATAAAACATACTTATTTAGTTTAGTTTATCTTAAAGCCGCAGGCTGTGCATTTTCTGGCATTAAAATGGTCCAATTTGATGGCAATTGCAATAGATGTAATCTGTGGACGATGTTTTCAAGTGTGTGTGAGGAGGGTGCACAGAATACTGGCAGCTGTAGACTCACAGAAAACCCATGTTTTGGAACTAGACAGTAGACAGTTGGATGGGCCTTGGCATCACGCTCCTCAGAAGATGTAGATGGTTTCTCTGCTTACTGCTGAGAGATTGTCTATTAGTAAAACTGTATTTCTTATATAAAAGCACAGTGCCCCTCAAATGTGCCTCATTTACACTATATTTCCAAAAGTACATGAGTGAGATCCCATTCTTAATCCGTAGGGTTTTATATGATGTCGGCCCACCCTTTGCAGCTATAGCAGCTTCAACTCTTCTGGGAAGGCTTTTTTGACTATTCTTCCAGAATCGCAGGCCAAGTTCTTCCACACCAAACTCGTTCATCCATGTCTTTATATTTTGTGCACTGGTGCGAACAGGAAGGGGCCATCCTCAGGTAGAGAACACGTCTCCACTGCTCTAGAGTCCAGTGGCGGCGCTTTACACCACTGCGATCAACACTTCACATTGTGCTTAGTGATGTAAAGGCTTGGATGCAGCTGCTCAGCCATGGAAACCCATTCCATGAAGCTCTCTACGCTGTTCTTGAGCTGATCTGAAGGCCACATGAAGTTTGGAGGTCTGTAGTGATTGACTCTGCAGAAAGTCGGTGACCTCTATGCCCCTCAGCATCCGCTGACCGCTCTGTCATTTAACGTGGCCGACCACTTCGTGGCTGAGCTGCTGTCGTTCCCAATCGCTTCCACTGTGTTATAATACCACTGACAGTTGACTGTGGAATATTTAGTAGTGAGGAAATTTCACGACTGGACTTGTTGCACAGGTGGCGTCCGATCACGGTACCACGCTGGAATTCACTGAGCTCCTGAGAGCGACCCATTCTTTCACTAATGTCTGTAGAAGCAGTCTGCAGGCCTAGGGGCTCGGCTTTATACACCTGTGGCCATGGAAGTGACTGGAACATCTGAATTCGGTGATTTGGATGGGAGGGTCAGCCCGCTTTGTTCTGTCGTTTCACCTGTGAAGTTTCCAGTAATCGCTGCATTAATGCTGACTGCCTGTGTTCATTTTAATGTAGCTAATTCACTTCAGTGGCTGTTAACACGGCCTCTTTTTCACTGTAATATAATCAGAGACCAAAGATGACGTGGGTTGTTCTTGGTGCAGTTCAGTCTCCGGCTTATATCATTAAAATAGAATACATTAGTATTCATAATAAGTAATCTGAACTCAGTTATTTGGAATTATTTTGTCCCAGAGATGTTGGTTATAGGCAGAGCATTTAGCTTCATCATTCCATTACTACGAATGGTGGCGAGCCACCAACACTGGCAGTTCACATGAATAAAGAGCTGCAGCTGAAATGAACCATGTATGGCCATGTATTTGGTAAAATATTTGGTATATTGTTATATTATTTACATATCAGTATGATAACTTCACTGCTCTCTAAACAGTCCTGTATTTTAATGACCAAACGCTATGTTGATGCAATGCCTGTAGTCAAACTTAAAAGGAAAGATCGATTTGCATTAAAATATACAGGTGAAAAGTTTTATTCAGTAACCTTCTAGAAAGAATCAAATATAAATATAACTCAATTTGTATTTGTTTCAAACGGTGTTATGAATGTTGGACCACCCTACATCTCACTGTTGATCTTCCCTTCATAACATGTTGAAAAGGGCCGTGTTTAAATGATGTAGCTGCTAAAAAAACAGAGGTGATAAAGGAAATTGTCTAAATCCCCGGGATTATCAGTGTAATCACTATACACCAAATCTGTGGCCACCATAGACAGTCATTGGCCCTGTTCACTCAAAATTCACTTTCAGATGCCAAGTGGAACATGTTTTAGTATCTGCCCATTGGCTTGTAATTACGGTGTGAAAGAACAGTGACCATATTACAGAAACAGCCTATCTTTTGGTTTTAGCTTAAGATCTGACAGGTCAAGATCTGACCTCGATTTAGGAATCTTATCTTGGAGCATCTCAATCTTATCTCAAGTTAGGAAATCTTAACTTTCTTGATTGAAGCCAACAATCAACTGTGGTGTCTGTTACTCAGCAACTGGCCATATGGGCACAGCTGAAACGTAAACACGTAGTCAAGCAAGTTAGCCAGACAGCTACCGTTACTGATGTAGAAAGAAGGTCAAACAAAACTAAATCATGATAAACTGAAAGTTAATGATGTTCTGACATTGTGCTGTTTTTCAGAGCGTCTCTGTCTCCTCCTAATGACATCTCCTCATTATTCACCACCATCACTGTAATTTTATATCTGACGAGTTTTTTTTATCAAACATTAACACCTGAAGGTAATAAGAGGGACGGTGGAGAAAACTGCTGTTTTTAATGACGCTACTTTTTTCTAGACTCTTAACTCAAAGCACCGTTTTCAGTGTAGATAAATGTAGCGTCATTATGCTGGTTATAGTGAACTGAGCTGCCTCTCACTGCATGAAACATGAGACGCAGGAGATTCAAACAGAAGTTAAGACGCTCTGAGTTTATGTTAAAGTCAAGGAAATATTTTGGATATTTTGTTTCTGTAATCCTGTTTTCTTATTGGGAAATAAGAGAAGACTATAGACTGAAGAACCGTCGTTCTGTAAAGGCTTCTGTCTTAACTGAAGCTGCCGTGACATCAAAGCAGACAAGATATGATCTCAGGCTTAAGAATTTTCTGTAATATGGCCCATGTTTTCGTTTCTTTGAGTAAGTACAAGGAAACATATCTTAATCATTGTCCAGGGTAATTGACCACATGTTACAGATGAGGTGCTGGAAGGTCCTTTAAAGGGGCATTTTGGCCTAAAACTTGCATTTAACATGATGTGAGTGTTCTATAGTGCAGCGTTGTATCGCTCAGCCTCTTCGCATTTTCTATTGTATTTTTTGCGTTTTCATCTGCCACTGTTTCCTCATTACTATACCCAGCATGCATTACACAGATGCATCATATACCCTGTGGGAACCCACTCAACGAATCCGGACTGATAGTCTGTCCAGTCTTATCCGCAAAGGGCTGGCGTGGCTGCAGGTTTTCATTCCAACAAGGCAGGAGATCACCCAATCAGACGTGTGAAGCCTGAGAGGAACTGATTAAACTAGAGCAGCCAGGTGTGTTTCAGCTTGTTTGGAGTGAAAACCTGCAGTCACTCCGGCCCTTTGTGGGATAACACCCCTGGACTAGACACTGACCTAGAGCCCAGTATCCTCCCCAAGCACTTGTAGTCTTCCAAAATGTATGTATACCTTCAATATGCATCATCATAAGGAGGTTTTCCTACACTTTAAACTGGAAAGTCTTGCTCTACTGTGTTACTGTGGCACTACTGAGAGAGGTAAATATCAGTGTTTACAGCATTTGTAATGATGGTTGAATTTTCGCCAGTGTGCATCATTTAAGCTGTAACAATTTGAAAATCTCTGATCAGATTATTTAAGATAATCTGTATTCAGTCCAGTAAATATTGGTACATTGCCAGTGTTTTTCTTTTCATGATATTTTTATGGTATTGAGTAATGTAATGCTACACTTAATATGGTATCATAGACCAAATTCTGGTATCTTGACAACCGTAGAGGCCAGAGCTACACAGAGGTGATGCCAAGCATACAACCTTGGCAAAGGCTGTTCACCACCAGGGGATTCTTAATCCCCATGTATTACACATTTTAACCTGTAGACAAAGCTCCTTAACCAAAAACACAAAAGCACTACATTCATAGGCCCTGAAAAGGCCACTTTCAGCTGCCTGCCCTTCTTGACAAACCCTTGACAAAGTGATAAACTATGATAAAGAGCTTTTCTCTGATTGGGCTGAATAATGAGATTGCCAAGGCTGGGGTAGAAGAGGCGGCACTAATACATGGAGATTAATGCAGGGGTGCTTTATTTCTTCCTGGTTGCCAGGGGAGCTTTGTAGTTTATGGTCTAGCTTGAGACAGACCCACATTTGTGTCTTAAACCGGCAGTGTGGCCAAAACTTGCATGATTTTCCCACTTAACCCAGATGCAGTTGACCAGCTAAGACGTATTTGGTGTCTGAAGTGTAATTTTGTTCAATTTTTGCACTGGAGATAATGTAGGGAAGCTAAGTAGTAGAAGCTTCTAGCAGTTAAGGCTTCTACTTGTTAAGCAGTCACAAGAAGAGTTGTGATTTTTAATATGATAGAAAAATAAGCAGACATGTGTTGCATAGCTAAAAACAATAATAGCAGCTTGAAGTCTTCACTTTCATTCATTTTAGTAAATTTGATTTAGGCATGATGCTAATTGGTTATTATACAACAGTGAGTTCTGGCCACGTAAGCTGATTGGTTGAGAAGTGTTCTAACCGTGCTGTTATTTTGCCATAACAAACACTGTATCACTCTGCTGAGATGCTGTTGCTAAGCAACGACTTTGACAGCTGTAGGAGACGCTCAAGCCATTTGAACGTTTTAACTTCTTACTTTGCCACAAACAGAAAACGGACACTGTTAAGATCACATTTGACCGACGGCCGATTTGGTCCGACTCTGAAGACGAGACGACACTAAATTCCCAAACTGTCGTCACCACTGAGCAGCTTTTCAGTCGGCAGCTGTGATGGAAGAACAGCTGAACAACCTGGAATCAGCCAGAAATGAACCCAACACCATTCGTCAAACTGTCAGACCAGCTGGAACAAAACAACATTAATACTGATCTGGAGAAACTGACAAAACTGAGCTGAACCTGATATTGCGGCAGTTTTAAGGCTCGGTCTGTGCTTCAGAAGGCGTGGCTCACACCCACAACACAACGAGTGGGTGGAGTTCGTTACTCTGACGTAGCCACGAGCTGCTTGTTAAGTAACTATGATTTGGTGGAAGGAACTGCGAACATTAAAACATATTAACCGCCAGTTTATTAATTTCTTCCTTTATTTTTTAAACCGTTGAATAAGAGCAATAGAACACGTGAGGTCGTGCGTTATTGTGAATGATGTCACGGCTGTGATGATCTACGGCGACCAAATCACAGCCGTGACGCTATTTCGCGATGACGCGCTCCCTCTCAGGTCCTGTTGCTTAAACATAAGCTTATATTACTTGTTAGATACGTTCAGAGTTCAGACACCAAACGTCGTGGCTGACTGGGTGCAGTTCCGTTCCTCCAGGCAGAAGCGAGCAAAGTAGAAGCTGATGCCTACTGACATAATGGGTCAAGCATTTTAAACATTTATGCTATAAATAGTGCATTATAAATAGTGCGAATCTATCTCGAGACCAGTTGCAACATGGAGCAACTCCAAACACTGGCACACCAACATGTCAGCACAGTGACTTGCTGTGGGAAGAAGCGAATTTCTTTACTTTTGGTTCAGGGAAGCCGCTTCCTAATGACACTGAAAACCTTACATAACTGCTACAGCATCAGCGTTCTCTCCATGAGTAACACTAATGGCACATCACCACTCAATGTATCATCGCAACATTCGGTGCCATTATTGCCTCTTTTAATCTCCTTGATTGCGTTTTGCACCAGCATGGCTGCTGGAGTTGTTCGCTCCTCGGCAGCATGCTGGCCGACGTGAGCCAGTGAAGTGGTAGCAGAGAGAGCCCTCCGCTGACTGTTGATCCTCACTTTGGCATGCATTAACTCAGATGGCTGTTCTGTTCAGCGTAACAAATGCTTATCTGGCTCAGTTTTATTTTATCAGAAGCAAACTTTTCGGATGGAAGCACACACAAGCTGGGGGTAGGGGGTCTGTTTAATAGAAGAATATATGGGATATACACGGCCCCTCATATAGGGACGTTTTGTTGGTTTATATAAACATTAAATAGAATCTCTAATGTCACTCAACTCTTTCACATGTATGGGCCACTTTTGGGGTGATTCAGTATGTTCTTTTACCAATAGTATGGATATAATATATAGATATATATATAGCAGAGAATATTTAGAAAACTTTTTCCATACCAAAATAAAACACTTGGATGGATTAGCGCATCTATTTTATACTAAGAAAATATTTGCATATTATCAGGAGTGCACCAGTCATAAATGCTTATGGCCAAATCTGATTTTATTACAGTTGTTCTGTGTTGTTGGCTGATTGTTTATCAACATAATCTGTACGTTGATTTTAACAAACTGAAAATGACAAAATATAGAAAGCATATCAGATAATTGGAGCCTTTTAAACAGTGTTCGACAACTTATTACAGTCCCACCTAAAAACACACCCTGAAGTCACCCTTAACCTACCCTGGCATAGACTGTCATCAGATATTGTACTGGCCCATTAATCTTATGGCCATTTTAAAGAAAGTGTGGCCAAAATTGTACAATGTAATTGCATATATATTGTATTTACAATTAATTTAACATGCTTTAGTTCCAAAAAAACAGTCAGAAATGACTTTGAAATAGAAAATATTTGTTAAAGATTCGACATAAATAAGAACACTCTGCTGTTGCAGTGGCTACAACTGGCAAATTCGGACAAAATCTGATTTGAAGCAGTTAGTTTTGTGTCTGATCAAACAGCCTCTCGTATGGGAGGGTGAAAAGTAGGTGTTTTGTTGTTAATGGTAGACGTTTGTGAATGTATGAAAACTTAACTGGTCTGGTGTCTTGATAAAAGATCTAAAATGCAAAGACCAGTTCCAGAGAAACTGGCCACACAGGCCAACAGGCTCTGCATGGTTAGTCACTAAAATGTGAAGTAACGTGGCCAGAGGCACCAGGCGATAGACAGTGCCCTCCTCTGATCCCACCCTTAACCCACATGATTTGGAGGAAGCCACAGGATATAATAAAAAAGAAAGAGTATTAAAGGCTGTCGGGAACGTGGAGACAATCAGTTTTGGAAAAGAAATTGAGAAAATGCCCCCAAGTGTGTAGAAAGTTTTGCACAGCAGGTTTGAGTTTGTGCCTTTTCCAGATAAGAAAGATGATGAGCCAGTTCAGCTTTTTTCAAAGAGGGCCAGGTTGTTCTGTGTTAAAATACCTGAGGGATGACATATTATTGACAAACGATTCCAAATCATTAAGATTTCAAAATATAAGCGTGTAGAATCTGAGCTGTGAGCTGCCGTCTTTCCTATCACTGTATAAAAGATGCACGAGGCTTCTTTCATTGTTGGATTGTTCATTCAGAGCAATTTGGATCAATAAGCGCTTGTAATGAACAAACACAACATGTCTAGCGCTTGATTGTTGAAAAATATCATTTGTGAGACAAACTAAACACAAATCTCTACATGTTTGGTTTTGTTGGGTAACGTTCTTCACATATTAAATAAATGCAAGTGCGACCTTAAAGGGTAAATATTAACTGAACTACTGAAATTGCTCCGATAAGAAGTTTTCCATCTCACCACCTCACCAAAATTGGCAGTTTTCACTGTTTAGTTCAAGCTTTATGTCCGTAGTCTTGACTAAATCTCGTTCACTAAATGAAGCTGCAGTTCTGGTCAACTGCCACCATGAGGTGAAAGCAAGAACTGCAACGTACTGGCTGGCGGGCCACTTATAATACCATGTAAAACGGAAGCCAGGGGCCTATTAATATCTGTTCCGTGGGCCGCATTTGTCCCTGGGGCCAGACTTTGGACACCCCCGAGCTAGTTGGTCATAAGAATCATAGTATCAACACTATCCGATTGATCAGGGCTGATTTAAATTATGTAACAAACGACCATGATGGGAGTGAAAATTGGCTGATTCTAATCGATTCTAATTCTAATTTCGATCGTGCAGCGTTTCTTTAACAGGTGGCATTCCTGCTCCTGAGGAAGTCAGTTTGCATTGTTTTCTGTGTAGTTAATGAGTAATAAACCTTCTAATGCAATAAGTAAGAGGTTACCGGTGGCAACCAAAGTCAGACATTTTCAAAGGAAAGCAAAGTGTCTCTTTTGAGTAGGAGTGCATGAAACCCAACCCCACTGAAACCCTCAGAAGAGTTTGGTCTCAACACCTGCAGGGGATTTGTGCGGTTATTCACATCGAGAACGAGGTGTGTTCTTGGCATACAAGAAATAATTGATGTTTATCCCAGGCAGCATGTGTGCGGGGAGCTAACCAGGGCAGGACGCCCCATTGGCTGCTGTGGAATGGACTGTAAACTCCTCTCTGCATTAGCTGATTATTCATTATGCGGCTCAAGACTGCCAGCGAAGCGTAGTGTGACGCTGTCACATACATTAGACGGAACGAGAAAACAAAAGGAGGGAAAACGAATCTGCCCTCCTTTCTTTTTCCTTGGCAAAGCGTGTGAGTGACGGTCTAGCCAACCCCGCTGGTCAGGCTGAGGTGGAGATGATTCATTCCTGTCCTGTGTGCTGTGTTCACCTAATGGGACTGTGACTCGGGCTGACTCCAAAGCAGTGTTGCCCCCTGCGCTCCGTTCTTTTCAGGCCGCAGTGTGAGAAACGATATCTCACTCAAATCCCTGAATAGACCTTGCAGAAATACAATTGTTCGCTGGCTTGCTGTTAACTAGAATCTTGAGGAGGCCACAAAAAAGGCTTTATTTTCCCCTTAGGACGGGTTCAAGGAGAGGACCAGCGTAGAGTGCTAATATTTCAGCAAAGGCCGTTGTAGTTCATTCCGGGCTCCTTCCATTTTCCTAAAAATCAATTTGTATCAGGAAAAATGCCAGAAGAAATCCTTAAATTCATAGTTAGGATTAGGTTTGTGATTTTTTTTTTCCCCTTGAATGTTCTGTGAGAAAGCATGACGACAGCTCGGTGTTCTCGTCTCATTAAAGAGGACTGTGCTGTCCCAGCCCCATCATGCTCAAGCACACTCACACTACAGATGACACCACTGCTTTTAGAGAACTGTACTTTTTAAGCATGTGAAGATTTGGCCGTACAGCGATGCACCTCCAGTGGCCGCGTGCATGAGAATAATGCTGTATACCAGCTTTGTGTCACGTAATATAGTAGATATAGAGCGAATATTGAATATTGAAGCTGTTTATCCATTATGATGTACAACTTACTGTTAGTAAATCACACAAAGGGTCAAAATGTCTTAAAATCACTAAAATCATATTTTTAAAGGAAAATGCTGCAAAGTCAACATATCAAATGTTGAAACTGAGAAAGATATATGCCCATTTTGAATTTGATGCCAATGACACATGCAGTGATTTCCATTACAGAATCATGTCTGTTTTTAATGCAGACCCTGTCTGAGGGTCTAAAGATCACGGCCAGCAAATACTGGTGTTTGGCCTTGTCCCTTACATACAGAGAGGTCTCCAGAGTCTTTTAATGATATTGTGTACCATAGACGATGAAAAGTAAAGATTCTTTGCTATTTTATGTTGAAAAATGTTTATCTTGAATTGTTGCCCTATTTGATCATGCAGTCTTTTACAGAGTGGTGAGCTCCGCCTCTCTGAGATGCTCTTTTTATACCCAGTCATGTTGCAAACCTGTTGTCAATCAACCACTAGATGTTCTTTTAGTAATACACAGCTTTACCAGCCCTTTGTTCCCCCGTCCCAACTTTTTTGGAACATTTTGCTGGCATCAAATTCAAAATGGGCAAATATTTTTCAAAAAACAATAAAATTTGTCAGTTTCTACTTTTGATTTGTTGTATTTGTACTTTTTTTTAAAATGAAATATAGGGTTGAAATGATTTGCACATCATTGCATTTTGTTTTTATTTACATTTTGCTCAGCATGCCAACTTTTTTGTAAATGGAGTTGTATTTACTCATCCCTTTAATTGATTTAGTGCATTTAAGATCAAATTGTGATGAAACAGTGGGCCTCATGGAACTTCCTGCCAACAAACGTGACCGAAATAGCCAAGGAATTGTTTTATTTGGTGCTTCTTCTGGACACATTGATGACTTACCTTCGGTTTTTGCTCTGGCTGGTTATCGATTTTTCATCCGATGTGAAACTCAAGTCATAAACAGCAAACATGATTCCAAATCAGGACAGCTGTGACTTAATTGCGAGTAGATGGGAAAGTTGAAGTTTGGATTATACGTACAAAACACCACCGAGTAATTTAGGAAGCTACTGAATTTGACAAAATTCGCTCCTCCGATTGTCAAGTGGGGCGAATTGGCCTCAACATCAGTCTGATTATATTGTAGTGGGGACCAGGCGTAACCCCAGTTTCTACTTTGGGTGTTGAACAGCAGTGCTTGGAGTGGCAAGTGCAACTCAATCGCAGAACAGAGCTCACATCAGAGTGTGAGGTGTGTATTAAGAGTTGCGGTGAGTCATCACCGCAACCTGCAGCAAAATGCCGGTGTTGATGGGAACCAGCATTTATATAATGGCTGTGAGTGATCTATCATCAGTACAGCGAGATTGGGTGACCCCTGTAATTACGACAGAGCAAAGGGTCAGCACTATCCACATCACTCTGACAGGTTGCAATGAATGTCCGTGTGTGTGTGTGTGTGTGTGTGTGTGTGTGTGTGTACACAAAAACGCAGGTGTGTTGTGCATGAGATAGGGCGAGAGTAAAGGGCTGGAGGTGGCATTTGCTCTGTCAATAGCTGTAAAGCATCTCTGGAAATGAAAGAAGTTGAACAATAGCGACGGACAATTTACATCAGCACGTTTGATTGTTTTCCTGCATGACAGATTGTTGCAGCCCCAGAGCTGAACTCATGTGTGGAGTATAAACCCAACCTGTCAGCCTGGGAGGTCGACTAGAAATGAAGCCAGTTATTGTATTGTGTCCCTTCAACAGTACAGAATGCATGTTATAAATGGACTGTTTGCGTTTTTATGGCTCTACTGCAGACCGTTTTCCCCTGTGGTGATGCTGGTGTCGGCTAGCATTAATGTGAATAGTACAGCGCTGCCTGCTGGCTGTTTCTCATCATGCACTACCAGTGTTACTTAACCACAATCGAGAAAATCAAATTTACCCAGTTTTCCTCTTACGCCAAATGTATTCCATCTACCACGACATGTTTGATGGCTGAAGTAACTAGTAATAAAAGCTTATGCTGCGCAAGTTTGTTCAAACTGTGTCAAGTTGGTAAATTAAATTACATTACATGACCCTTATTAGGCCCAAAATGGGGAAATTTCACCCCCGCATTTAACCCATCCGTGAAGTGAAAGACCACATACACTCTAGTGAGCACACACACACTAGGGGGCAGTGAGCACACTTGCCCGGAGCGGTGGGCAGCCCAATCTGCAGCGCCTGGGGAGCAGTTGGGGGTTAAGTGTCTTGCTCAAGGACACCTCAGTCATGTGCTGTCGGCTCTGGGGATCGAACCGGCGACCTTCCGGTCACGAGGCTGGTTCCCTAACCTCCAGCCCACGACTGCCCCATTTGATGGATTCTGAGAACAACTGAATCTACTTGGTTTGCAAATTTTCTTTTTTTTCCTTCAGTGACTTGTTTTAGGCACCTACACCTCCTTTCAGACCCAAATAATCTGAAATAGACTTGCTTGTGGTTTCTGACATCAACTGTACGCTGAACTGTCATTTATAACAATGGACAGTGTACAGTACATACAGTACAATTCATTTCCAGTCAAAACAAAATCAGTGTCAGGAAACAAAAGCAGAAAATATGTATAAACCATCATAATATAATAATGTTTATTAGTATTTAATGTGTCCTTTCTTGGCCTTTATTACAACTGATATTCCTTTTAGGAGACTTGCTTTCAGTTTTTTGAAGAACTGAAAAGTTAGTCCATACCTCCAAAGTTTAGTCTCCGAGATTGGTTGCGTTTTCCATATTCAGTGATGTGGAGATCTGGACTCGATGGATTCTGAAAACACCAGAATCTACTTGGTTTGCAAATTTTCCTACAACCCTTGCTAGTAAAAGGTTGGACCCCCTTTTGCCTTCAGAACTGTCTTAATTCTTCATGGGACACTTTCAACAAGGTGTTGGAAACGTTCCTCAGAGATTCTGGTTGGTTATTTGAGTTCCTGCTGTCTTTCTATCATCTGGAACCAGTCTGCCCATTCTCCTCTGACCTCTCACATCAACAAGGCATTTTCGTCCACACAACTGACCGCTCACTGGATATTTCCTCTTTTTCGGACCGTTCTCTGTGAACCCTAGAGATGGTAGAGCGTGAAAATCCCAGTAGATCAGCAGTTTCTGAAATACTCAGACCAGCCCGTCTGGCTCCAACAACCACGCCACGTTCAAAGACCCTTAAATCCCCTTTCTTCCCCGTTCTGATGCTCGGCCTGCACTTCAGCAAGTTGTCTTGACCACCTCTACACACCTAAATGCAGTGAGTTGCGGCCGTGTGATTGGCTGATTAGCCATTTGTGTTAACAAGCAACTGAACTGTACCTAATAAAGTGGCCGGTGAGTGTAAGCTGTCTTGAAGCCTGAATTTTGTCCACACTTTTACCTTTTTTGTTTAGATGTTATATGGTATATAGTGTCAACCACATAAGCAAGTCTATTTGAGATTACTTAATAACTCGACATGTTTTTTTTAGGCAACCACATGATACGCTCCTATAAGCTCCCTTTAGCTGCAGCATAGCTCCAATGCAAAGCTAATGAAACAAACTTTGGCTGACTAAGTTTCGGGTAAGGGGTAAATTGATATACATTTAATTTCATGTAAAACGATCACTGAAATGATGGTGATGAAGCTGGTATCCTGCTTCTCACTTGTCATTAAGGCTAATGTGAATTGATTGTCACTGTACAATTAAAAACTACACTTCCTATCTACTCCAATCATGTTTGATCATGAATAGCGCTCTTTGTGTCTCTCCGGTGTTAACACCTCGGCCAGCTGATCTAGGTGCGCTCTCATATCCTGTGCGTTTCTGCCAGGTTGAATTTCAACAGCTCTCCGCTCGTCGCCTGCCGTCGTTCAGAGAGCTTATTCCCTCAATTTCGAGGCCGTTACACTCAAAAAGAACACGACAGCTTGACACAGCAACAAAAAAGGCATTTAATTTGGAAATTTGATCAGAACCAACCACCTCGCAATAAAACATCTTTGCTAGAGCTGTGACTTCAAATGTATTCGCAATTGGCAAAAGGCCTTCCAGGCAGCTTAAGTTGGCAGAATAATGTGCTGTTCATTTCAGTGGAAGGGCTGTGGTAGAGATTTCAAACCGGCTTCCGTATGTGTCATATATTTCATTGTCTCTGATATGATGTGTTGTGAAACAGATCTCATTATTCCATGCAATAACTGGTGCCATATCTGATACTGTCCATGCATAATTCATTAGGAGATGAGAAAGCATATGGTCTGTAGCGAGACACGGCATGTAGAGGCTTGTTGAAGGATAATGCAATATCTGGATTAATGAAAGAAATAAAGCAGTGAAGATGGAGAAACTAAGTGGTGGTATCAGTGTTCCAGCAGGCAGCAGCTATTCCCGTTGCAGGTTCAAGGGCGTTTGCCTGCTGTTAGGTGTTTACATGTGTTAGAGATGTTTATAAACGCAGGTCTTCGGCAGCCAATTTACTGCAGAACTTGTTTTTCAGAGACAGGGAGAGGGAGAGGGAGAGAGAGATGAACAGAGTAGACTGTCGTGACACAGGTCAAGCGCACACATCGTGTAAACGGACTAAAATTTTATCAAGAGTATAGTTATTGAAATATTGAAAAGAATGGGTCAGTGAAGCAAGAGCACGTTCGACTATCAACTCAGAAAGACTCTCAGTGCAGGGTGGGTCTGCAACTGGCGATTATTTTTCATTGTCGATTAATCGGTCGATTATTTTCTCGATTAATCGATTCGTTGCTTGGTCTATTAAATGTCAGTAAATGGTGAAAAATGTTGATCAGTGTTTTCAGAAGCCCAAGACAACGTCCTCAAATGTCATTTTGGTCCCCAACTTAAAGATATTCAGCTTGGTGTCACAGAGGACTAAAGAAACGACAAAATATTCACATTTAGGAAACAGATCAATTTTCCCTTTTTTTCTTCTTAATCACTCAAACCGATTAATCGATTACCAAGATAGTTGGCAGTTAATTTAATAGTTGACAACTAGTCGATTAACCGATTAATTGTTGCAGCTCTAGTATAGGGTGCATATTATTGGGGAAGGGCTCCTAATTTGTAAGGGTTGGGAGCGAGGAGGCAGATACATGTGCTGAGATAAGCAAGATTTATTATGGGCAAATCCAGGGTCATAGAGCCAACACGGATAGATCGGGGGGCAGACATGACAGACACCAGAATCCAACAGAACAAGCAACAGTACATAGATCAGTACAAACAACACAGCACATAACAAAGACCAGCAAACACAGGGCTGACGAGGGGCAGGTGGAAACAATCAGGGGTGGAGTCAGGAATCGAGGGGGCTGGACCAAAACAAACTCACATGGGCTAAACCAAAATACGAACACATGGACAGGACTGGGACGGGCCAATCGTGACATAATTAATGCCCTCTCAGAGACAGTAAAGTCAAGAAGTTGGGGAACTTTTAAAAATGTGTGCTTATTTTTATATAAATGAAAAAGTCCAATAACTTTAGCTGGACAGTCTTTCTTTTAAGCAAGCTAGCCTCTAAGTTGCTAGCTAAGTTCACCTTGCTCACTCTCTCATTTGTAGCTTATCTGGTTTTGTGCCTTTTGGTAGACTATTACACGAAGAGGACCAAAGGTAGAGCCAAAAGCATGTAGGGGAAACAGGCAACCTCTCTTAAATGGCAGTGTAGACGATAATTCACAGTCAGTGGACTGGCATTCACACATAACTTTAGCTTTAAGAAATTGATTTAACCCTTAAATTGTAGGGTTATTATTCCATTTTTAGTCGAAATTGTTTCTACTGATTATCCAGTAACTACTATGAAACTAATAGGTAAGTGTATTTATGAGTGTGTAGTAATGAGAGTGACGAATTGTATGGACCCACATACAGACTTGAGGTTAAATGTTGAGTAAACCATATGTAAAATGCTTTAAACCCTGACTGTACTCCGCTGAGTTCTCTGCCAATACCCAGAAGCTCCTTTCTTCCCCCTCAAGTATGTTTGGAGACACCATGCGCTATTTAAGTTGCAGGGCAAGTTTGTGTACATTATGCAACAGCGACCCTCCAGATGAAAGGCTGAGGAATCACGCAGCGAGACTGCGTCTGAGAGTGGGCGTTCGGTAACAAAACTTAAGAGCTTCCATGAGCAAAATAACACTCTTTGTTAGGTTTTCATCACACCGGACCAGTAATTTAAAGCGTTTTATTTAAATGATTTAGATTCCGAACGTTCACAAAATGCAATACAATTCATTCATTGATTCATTGAGTAGTATGAGGTTCTGTGGGGCTTTTGTGTGGAAGGAACCTCAGCAAGGTGGACTATTTTAACACAGCGAAACAAAACTCTTCTTCCATTCTCTCAGGAACCAGCACTGCTATTCAGCATATGGTTTCAGTCAGAAGGTCAGTCCCCATCAGCATAAATTTAACAGAACGTTTGCTCATTGTGCAGCAGTGGCAGATTGCAGAAGATGAAGTGAAAAGACGTCAACGAGCTGCCCGGTTAACGATGACCTCAACAGATTGATGACATAATCGGAGTTTCTCTCAACCCTCCCACATTCACACACTGTCACAGTCCACTCAGACCTAGTGCACCACTCTGAAGACGAAGCCTCATTGCTCAGTCTTCCCCAGTGATTTAAGCTTCTGCCTTAACTATTTATTAGATTTGTATTGAACAAATATGTTTAATGCTGCTCCTGCTTTATCTGCTAACTGGCTATATTTGCTGGCTTAAGCTTCCAGCTCATATTGATGAGGCATCGTTTAATCTAGGGATCCCCTGATGCAGGAACTGTGGGCCAGTTGCGATATCAATGCCGATATATGGATCGTTTTGCCAAACTGGTTCAGTCAGAGTTGAAAACGTATTTTGGACTTTTAACTGACTTGGACTTTAGGTTAAAATCCTTGCTTTGAGTTATGATTGCACATTCACTTTTGTTACTACAGAAATAATCATAACACCACCAAAACTTTACTAAATGTTTGTTTGTTTAGAGCAGAGCTCTAAAAACACAGTTTTAAACTGCTGTACACAAATAAAATCATAATTTTTTCATTAAAACAATATTAAGTTGGAAAAACGTGCCTCGGGAAGGGATCTAAAATAAGCCTCTGCCTGTGAAGTAGAAAGATGAAAATGTGGGACATTTTTTGAACAACATTTTTATTTTAAAAATTACTTATAATAAACTTCACTGTTAAGAAATCCAAGACTCTTTTAAAAATAGCACAGAAAAAATGCAATATAAGTAATATTTTCACAAGTCTAAATTTAGAGGTTTTGGGTTTTGGACAATAGAAAGTGCCCTATACATTATGATTTTGTGTGTATATATATATATATATATATATATATATATATATATATATATATATGTAGTAAAATGTATACAATTCTGATATTTTGGTGCAGTGGACCAGAAATGCCTAAACATAAATGCTATTCTGAAGAACATTGAACATGAAATTTGGGTCTAATCCTGGTTGATGCTCTCGGCGTTATCAACAAAATTATCATTTCAGTTGGGTCCTACTAACACTGTAAACGTGCCTGATTGGAAGTTTTCTGATCAAGGATTTAGCTGTGGGTTAGTGCTTTTAGATGAATTAGCAACTCTGGACTGCACTTGCTCAATAGAGCCACTGTCCATCGACTGGTTCATTGACCATCCTCTTCTACTCTGAGATGGCCATTAGGATAGAGTAAAACACTTCTACAGTTTGAGGTCAACAGTGGTTGAAAAACAACCTGGGGGCACGCTTAGTTCCAAGAGTGGGAGGTTCTCTTGGTTATGTAATCCAAATAGCATCGGTATTAGCACTGAAAAAAGTATTGCACTGAATTTACTGGATACAAATGAGGAAAAAAAAATAGAATAATAAATAGAATAATAATAATGACTGTTTTAATACCTATTGTATTAAATTCAGACGCTACTATTAAAGTACATCTGTTGTGAGCTTTACTAGAAAGCATGTAATATTTTATGCTTATTTCCATCCATAAGGACCAAAAAAGGTCACTCTTTTGCTAATTTACTCCAGACCAGCTGAGTGAGCTCATTGTTTTGAGTGGACTGCACGCTCACCCGTCTGTAATGAATGGCAAGCTGTCCTTCTTTTTTTCTGCAATAAGTTGGGGCTTATCAAGAAGCAGCTAGGCTGAAGAAACACAGACTACCACATGCCGCCCACTGTACCCACACAATATGTCTACGAAATTCACTTAAGGCAAGAAAAAGGCTTTTCTTTGACTCTATGCACCAAGGCGGAACATGACTTGCTGGTCTATTATTCAACTTTTTCCTCGCTCTGTGTAAAAGCTTGCTCTTGCTTGAGTTGCTCAGGCACAGTCTGACAGGGCTCAGGGCTTTTTTCCCCATTTTTTTGGTGCCAGCAAGCACTGCGGTGACCTTCTGTGGACAGTCACCTCAGCCTCGACAGCGTGCCGCACACTGTCCTTGCACCTGTCCGTTCGCTTGCTCACCACGGCCCCTCATTGTGGCCGCACATCAAACCAAATGAAGCATTGCTGATGACCAGCCACCGGAGGAGCCTGGCTGCAATTCAGATTCATGACATATTTCCAAGCGGAGACGGTTCACTGCACAGCATAATACGCTCACTTGCATGTATGAATGGTGTCAGTGCACAATATGGTGATGCACTACGGTGAAGTCCATTACCAGACACTGTATAACATCAGGCAGCTCTGATGGTTACAGTCATAGTATAATATGCAGGACTGGGTTTGTTGCTTTCAAGGGCCTCAGTCAAAGGCCCAATCCAATTTCTTATTTTTAACCCTACTCCTTGTTTTTCATCGTCACCTTGACCTTGGGAGTAAGTTACAGTGGTAGTGGTCGAAATCGTCTTCAAAATGTGACCCTCAAATAAAAAGAGCATCACTTCATTAACAGCTACTGCCGCTGCTCTGTAGGCGACCCTGCCCGTCTGCAGTGCCAGCAGAGGAGGGGAAGGTTCAGCTCCTCACTGCTGGGCTTTAGTTACATTTAGGGCATCATACGCCTTCAAAGAGGGGGGCAATTATTTATTACCACCCACCACTAATTCTTCAGTGTTATGAAGCTGAAGTCAGATATTCACCAGCGTCTTGTTCACATTTTCCTGGTCCACCTTAAATGGAGCAGCAGCTACATTCTGGAGCCAAAGGCGTCAGAACTGCTGGACTTTTTAAGGTGGAACGGCGAAATGTACCTAGCTACTGAGATATCCGTATACTGATAGCAGTTTTATATGCTTGTTATGAAGAAAAGAACCATAATACATTGAAACTAAATTAAACTAAGATAATACGATGGTTATTGTTATTTTTCAATGGTCACAGGTTTCTTTGGTCGCTTGCACTGTTTTTTCTTTTGTTCTGATAACACCCTCTTTGGGGTGTGCCTTTGAAAAACCTCTGTTTGGAGGGCCACGTAGCCCAAACACTTCACCCCACCCCTCTATCTCAACAAAAATCAGGACACCCTACCCCTAGACATGAACGTGCAGGGCTTGGGCTTAGTGGTAGAGGCCAAAGTAAGTTGTGGAATGCCCGTCAAAGGCTTCTCTGGAGCCCTAATTCAAGATGTTTCTAAAGGCCTCAGTCCAAGGATTCTTTGGTGCCCATTTAAAGTCATTTCAGGGGCCATTTCTTGGGCATTAATTGAAGTAATTTCACAGACCACAATCAAAGGTGTTTGCTTTCAAGGCACAATAGTAACAGTAAACAGCAGCAAACTAAGGATTTTGCTGACATTTTCACAAAAGTCTGAATCCTTTATTTTGACTGACTAGGCTGTTATTTCCCCCAGAATATAAACATTTCATGTTTTTTTAGGCAAGGCACATAGCTAGGAGGAACTGCTATTTACCCTGAAGCATGTTTACTCTCAGACTTTGAGACTTTTAGTGCATCCTACAGATCTGACAGTGAGTTCCAAACCTGTACTGAATGCTCTTCATAGTTTTTTTATATTTTGTTATTTTTACCCGACTTGCTCCCCAATTTAATCATCTCTAATTCCACCCGCTAGTTAGGACTCCCCCAAATCATACCATACCATCAATGCCAGGAGGGCGAAGGCAGCACAGGCTTCCTCCGAGACCTGTGAAACCAGCCACTGCTTCTTTTCAAACTGCCACTCACGCGACGTCATTGGACAGCCGACAGAGGAAAGCGCCAACCACTAGATCTGTTACATCAACCAACGGACGCCTGCGCTGACGAGCATCGCAGTGAGTGATGGGGGGAGAAGGAGGGCCATCCTGCCCACCCAGACAGAGCGAGTGCTCTCTTGGACTCCCAGCTATGGACGGCTGTAGCACCACCAGGGTTCGAACTCGCCATCTCCTGATGACAGTGGCACCACTCGGAAGCCCCCCGATCTTCATATTTTTGATAAACTAGTCGGATTTTTCATTTCACAGTGCATGGACGTTTGGTACATTCCCTATGTACAAAAATGTCTTTGCTGATAGGAAAAAATATTTTAAGATTGAAGTAATCCAGGGGCCCACCTGCTAGCATATTGAAATTCAGATAAGAAAATGAAAGTGGAAATGTCACAGACTGCTGCTCTGCGGTCTGCGTATCCTCTACCTTCCCAGGAAAAAATACCTCTCCTTTTTTTGAATGTATATTTGTTCCACATTTTCTTTCCTGGAAGCGGAAAGAATTCCACCAAGAAAAATGGGTTTAAATATGTTCCCTGGAGTCGAGCAGAAGTTGATCTTCAGCATGAAATGCATGCGTCTGAGTTTGAATATGTGGATGTCTTTCATGCAACCAAAGCAGGAGGGTCACAGCACTATCCTGTCAGAGCTACGTGCCTTTAGCTGGAGTTATACGTATGTTAATCATTTTAGTTGTAAGCTTGCGTTTGAAACCTCAATACAAATGTTATATTTGCTGGAGGAGGAGTCTCTCTAGAGCTGAGGAGCGAGCCTGCAGCTTTCCGCTCCTGAGAGAGGCTCCATTCTGAGAAGCTCTGAATATTTTTGTTCCACTCTGAATGTGGTTACACTGGAACATGTGCAGTACCACTTGGCAGTGAATTGGACTAATAATAAAATTAAAACGTAATTAAAACGTGATGATTTTTTGATAATGATGAAAAAATTAATTTTCCTTGATATAAGATGTGCAGCCCACTCCACAGCCCATAGACTCTTTATATGGAAAGTAACCTGGGAAAACGGCCTAGTTGGGATTCATTGGTTTTGTGATGTCTCCATGGCCTTTCACGTTGACATTATGAGGAGTGATTCAATCTGGACTACTGTTTTAATGAGGCACAGTATATGGCAACCAGTCAGAACAGAGCTTATTTACATGTGTCAGTCTCGAAGGCACAGTAATAAAAACAGCCTGTTTAGAGAGATTGGAAAATGGTCATGAAAAGAAAGAATTATGACTTCTTGGTACATAAAATCACACAAATATTAGAAATGGGGACCTCTGGATACGAAAATATATGACATGGTCCCTTTACATTAAATAATTTGTCAATATATAAGAAACATCCCTCTCAGATGTTTCAGAAAAGTTATTTATTTATTTATTTATTTTGCTTTTTCCAACGAGCTGTTATTTTTTCTTTAAGCAATCCTGCAGGAATTCTGCAGTAGGGCAGGACGAAATGTGCATAGAATACTGTAGAGCACTACGGTTTGTTTTTCCAAGGCAGTAACGTCTGCCTTTATTATCTAGAATTGAGTGAAAAGAAAGAAAGTAAGAAAGAAAGAACCCAACCCCACCCCCACCCCCACCCCCAGCATCTGCTCGTCTCTAGTAATTAGCCTTTCTCAAAGCTCTTCCAACAGACAATTGACAATTATTAGATAAGCACTTTAGCCGGTCAGGATGTAAATGTGCTGGTCACATTCAGATCTGCGTTACTGCCTATTCTACTATTCTCAGCACACACACACCGCAGCCCGCCACTAACTGTAGAGGCCTCATACGCAAACACACACACACACACACACACACACACACACACACACACATTCCCTGACACCAATCCGCACACCTGTGACACTCTTGCACAACCACACAGAACTGTTTTGTACCTTTAAACCTATATATATATATATATATATATATATATAGATATAGATATATATATAGATATAATTATACCATATAGAGTAGACTAGAATTCAGAACCATTGGCCACCTGTGCACAAGAGTTAGACCTTCACATTTAACCCATCTGTACAGTGGAACACCCACATACATGCACACTAATGAATACACACCAGCGGCTTTCCGGTCACAAGGCTGGTTCAATAACCTCCAGCCTGAACAGAGGACTTCCCTAGCCACTAGACCACCAGGGAATATATATATTTAGTACACACACACACACACACACACACACACACACACACACATACACACATACGTGTGTGTGTGTGTGTGTGTGTGTGTGTGTGTGTGTGTGTGTGTGTGTGTGTGTGTATGTACACCACACATACGTAATACACACCATGTATATTACACAGTTGCATGCAAAAGCTTGGCCAAATTGATTTGGAAGCTCTGCAGCTAATTATTTAAGAAAAATACATTTTCTGCAAATGTCTGTGCACATTTGTGTTTGATCTGACAAATTGAATAAAATAAAATAGTAATTGTGGCATCTGAAACAGTTTGGTCAGTACTTAGTAAAACCCCTTTTTGCAGATATCAAGATATCACAGGTATGTTTTGAATCGTCCTGTTGTAGAAGCCAGCCTCTTTTCAGCTTCAGCACCTTGACTGACTGTGTTATATTTACTTCCAGAATTTGCTGATATTTAGTGGAATCCATCCACCTGTGCAGTGTTTTCTGTGCCACTGGCTGCCGCACAACCCCACAGTGTAATAGATCTACCCCCATGCTTAACAACTGGCAAGGTGTTCTCAACATTAAATGCTGCTCCTTGTTCTCCAAACATACTTTTGGTGTTTCTTGCCGAAGAAGTCCAATTTTATTTCATCGGTCCACAACAATTGCTTCCAAAATACCTTTAGCTTATATAGATGTTTAAAATATTTCAGATGTTGACGTTTGTGTTGATGTTGCAGGTCCTTCAGATGATTCTTACCTGCTGGTCATGTTTGTGTACCACCACTCCAGTGTCAGCTAAACCTTAATGCAGGCCCTTTGTTGTCATATGGGGGTTTTGCTTTGCCTTTCAGGCCAGAATACAAGCAGTTCTGCCTAAGAATTGACTTGGTCTCCCAGATTTTGTCTTGATTTTCATTTTGGACAGTGGAAATTTCAAGCTGGAAGTGCTTTGCAGTCTTTTATTGCCTTTTATATTAACTTTAGACATCTATTAGTTTCATTTTCAGATCCTCAGACAGCTTCTTAGATCAGCCCATAGTTGTTAGGCATTTGCACGTGGTTTGAAGCATCAGATAATCTATTAAGCTCAGGACAACTGATAATTCCTACTGACATTTCTTGACAATTGCATGACCAGTCAAAGAGTTAAGGCCTAACCAGATTCTGAGACTTTATAAGCAGAAAGATGTCCAAACATTTGCACATTCCACAGTTGCTACATTACTGTTTTCTGTTTGTTTAAGTTCAAATATACACATTATACATTACAATTTGCAGAAACTAGTTACTTTTAATATAGTACATATATGTAATATTAGGATGTCCCACATAATAATATACAGCTATATAGGTATTTATAAGCAATCGTAAAATATAAACATATCCATCCAACCATCCATCCATCAGGGTCGCGGGTGGAGGTGCTGGAGCCTATCCCAGCGTTCTATAAACATATCCCAAATGTATTATATAAAAGTAGCTGCAGTAATGTTCGGAAATCGGACACCATCCTCCATTTATTTCATTTCCTGTCAAAAAGTCAGAATGACACTTAAATACAAGTTATCTGTCCATCTTTTGGTTCCATTCTTTTTAGGAGACTTTCTTTAAGTTTTTCCAAAAGCTCTTATTTTCCTTTGGCTTACCTCTCCCTTAAGCAAGTGGACTGTCCCATATATAATCTTTTCAGAAATATCTTCTGAAAAACAAATAACTTGTATTTAATGTAGATGCTCTACACATTCTTATCATCATCATCATCATTAACAACCTTTCTTGATAGTCAGTTGATTATCAACAACATTATGGTTAGGTTTAGGGTTAGGACTAAGTGTAGGTTTTTGCTTTGAGGTTAAGGTCAGGGTTAGGAGTAGGGATAGATTTAATAAACTCTTTCACACTGAACTTGTAGTTCAGTTGTATTTAAGGGATATTTAGCTCAATGTTACTTAAAGACAGACTGATCATTTACAAAGCATCTATGGTAGACTGTCCAAATGATGCTCAATTTAAAGTTTACTTGCATTTAATGTATATTTAGTTGAATGCTACTTAAATATCTACTGAGCATTTACAAAGCATCTATGGTAGACCGTCCAAATGATGCTCAATTTAAAGTTTACTTGCATTTAATGTATATTTAGTTGAATGCTACTTAAATATCTACTGAGCATTTACAAAGCATCTACAGTGGGCCAATCATATAAAGTGTTACCACAATTTTGAATGGAAAATCAAATAAAAGAAGGGTGCTCTCTGACTTTTGCACAGTTCTGTACATGTAATAAGAATTTTCTAAGCCTAATCCTAAATCTAACTCTAATCTTAAGCTCAGTAACCAAAGACAGGAGATATTTTCTTGAAAACGTACATCACAAACTCTCCCACACTGATCCGGCAGTGACTTCCCTCCTCCCCGTCTCCCGCAGCACTCCGGCCCATCACATGACTGAGCTGATAATGTTGACGCTCCCTTACTCTGAGCTTAAGAAGTGCCTGTGACGATGTCTTGAAGTGAAAAAGCTCTTACATCAAGGTGATCTCACGAACCCCTCAAACACTCTCCTACTCCTACACACACACCCACAACGGCATTATGGACCGCGGCCGTAAACCTGTCGGAATGAGCTGTAGATGAAGGCCATAATGAGACGGAGAGTGAGAAGGGCGTGCGAGGAGACTTGACTGACGCACTTCAGACAGTTTGAAAAGGGCTATTGTTTTTCCAAGTGCTGCATATTAAACCCATTTTGTCTGAGTTAATTAAACTACTCGTCACTCTTTCTCCTCGCGAGCTGCCCCCCCCCCGCCTTTTGTCTGAGCAGACGGTCATTCAGACGCTTCCTATCTCCGAATTTGAATAATCCTTTTATGCGTTTCCTCCTTTATAGTGAGAGATTGTCTTTAAGAAATGGGAAATGGATTTTCTGAGTAAATGCCCACACTTCCAAGCAGAATTTAAGCTGACACACATGCCTTTATTGAAAGTGGCTGCAGAGTTACTGCAATAATGAGTCGAGTCTTGACAGCTGAATGTCAGCTGCCAGTGGAGAAAATAGCGCAGTAGATTCGTTTTGGGTTTTTCTTACCTCCAAGCATGCCTGGAATGACTCAATCTAGCCACTGTAAGGTATTTATCATAAGCCAATGCATATTTTTCACACAAATGCACTTCCAGCAGTGGACAAAAATGGCTGTATTAAATTTCCCACCTGCCCTTTATGGTCATCTCAAATTGACCCTTACCCTCTCAATACAGAGTAAAAGGGGGTAACAGAGTATCAGAGAAACAGATGGACTACAGTCTGTAACTGTAGAACTACAAAGTGCAGCTATACAGTAAGTGGAGCTGATAAACTGGACAATGAGTAGAAACAAGGAGGTGGTCATGATGTTACGCCTGATCGGTGTATATTACTCACATATATAGTACATTTAAATGCAGTTTAAGCAAAATGCAGTGCTTTACAATGTGTGCAAATATTACAACACAGAGCAAATAGCAGATAAAAAAAACTAATATGTATGTATTATAAATTATTCAGAAAATAATAATAAAAAAGAAATGAAAGACATTTAATAGTAAGTAAAAGTAAAGGTCCCACTTTATTTGGATAGTCCAGTATAGTCTCCTATAAAGTATCTACAGGTGTTCAAATCTGTTGAAACTGGAGTATCCACAAAGCATCTTAAGTGGACTGTTCAAATAAAGTGTTACCAAAGTAAATAATGATCATGTCCATTAAAATAAAGTAAGTAAAACAGTACAGAAAATGCTATTTAAGTGACTAAAAACTGTTATTATTAGATCGTTCACTGTTAGAAACTAGTAATAGGGTTAGTGTTTGAAGTATATTAAGGGGTAGTGAGTATGAAAATAGTCTGCATTGTTTTCTTTTGTTGTTGGGACATTCGGTAAGGCAGCACTTGATGGTCTTAAAACTGGTTTTAGAGTGTAGACTATCAGATATTCAGAGATACACTATGTTTCCAAAAGTATTCGCTCGTCTGCCTTCACACGCATATGAACTTGAGTGAGATCCCATTCTTAAGCCATAGTGTTTAATATGATGTTCGCCCACCCTTTGCAGCTATAACAGCTTCAACTCTTCTGGGAAGGCTTTCCACAGGGGTTAGGTGTGTGTTTATGGGAATTGTTGACCATTATTCCAGAAGCACATTTGTGAGGTCAGACACTGATGCTGGATGAGAAGGCCTGGCTCACAGTCTCCGCTCTAATTCAGCCCAAAGGTCTTCTGTTGGGTTGATGTCAGGACTCTGTGCAGGCCAGTCAAGCTCTTCTACTCCAAACTCGCTCATCCATGTCTTTATGGACCTGCTTTGAGCACTGGTGCGCAGTCATGTTGGAACAGGAAGGGGCCGTCCCCAAACTGTTCCCACAAAGTTGGGAGCATGAAATTGTCCAAAATCTCTTGGTGCTGAAGCTTTAAGAGTTCCTTTCACTGGAACAAAGGGGCCGAGCCCAACTCCTGAAACACAACCCCACACCATAATCCCCCCTCCACCAAACTTTACACTCAGCACAAATCGTCCATCGGATTGCCAGACAGAGAAGCGTGATTGGTCACTCCAGAGAACACGTCTCCACTGCTCTAGAGTCCAGTCGCGGCACTTTACACCACTGCATTCCACGCTTTGCATTGCGCTTGGTGATATAAGGCTTGGATGCAGCTGCTCGGCCATGGAAACCCATTCCATGAAGCTCTCTATGCTGTTCTTGAGCTGATCTGAAGGCCACATGTAGTTTGGAGGTCTGTAGTGATTGACTCTGCAGAAAGTTGGTGACCTCTGCACACTATGCCCCTCAGCATCCGCTGACCGCTCTGTCATTTTACGTGGCCGACCACTTCGTGGCTGAATTGCTGTCGTTCCCAATAGTTTCCACTTTGTTATAATCCCACTGACAGTTGACTGTGGAATATTTAGTAGTGAGGAAATTTCACGACTGGACTTGTTGCACAGGTGGCGTCCGATCACGGTACCACGCTGGAATTCACTGAGCTCCTGAGAGCGACCCATTCTTTCACTAATGTCTGTAGAAGCAGTCTGCAGGCCTAGGGGCTCGGCTTTATACACCTGTGGCCATGGAAGTGACTGGAACTCCTGAATTCAATGATTTGGATGGGAGACTGAATTCTTTTGGCAGTATAGTGTATATGAAGGTGCTACGTCATTAAGACCTTTAAAAAGCAGTAAGAGGGTTTTGAAATCAATTGAAAAGGAAGCAGAAAGCCAGTGCAGTGGTGCTTAAACAGGTTGAATATGCTCTCTATTTCTGCTGTGCAGTTTTGCTTGGGCTGCAGTTTTGAACAAGCCATAGCCTGTCTGTTATGTTTGTAGGTACTTTCGTAAGCAGGGCACTGCAATTGTGTAATCAAGGAAAGATGAAAGTATGAGTCGAAGCATGTTCCAGTGTGAGGTGGGGTCCAGTTTGTATTTGTGTACAACACATAGCACATTTGTATATTTTGCATGTGACAAGCCTGAATGGCCTCTGATTTCCTCATTGGTTCAGTTTGCCAAGTTAATGTTAGATTCGTATCTTAGATACATTCTAAATATCCAAAGGTATCCAGACACCAATAAAGTGGGATGCTCTGAAGCAGCCCGACGAGTCAGAGGGCACCGTATCCAAAGCGAAGTGTCGGCTAGAGGGGTAGACCTGGGCTGTGGAGCAGCAGAACTGCGTTTTCTGGAGTGATGGATCTACATCCAATACCTTGTTTAAGCTCTGTAGCTGTCAGAGCTCACAGCAATCAGATCCTCACATGTTCAAGCATCTAACATAAAGCCTTACCAGAAGCGTCGAAGCTGTTACTGCTGCAAAACGGAAATAAACTCCCGAGAAATGCCTTTGATTTCTGAAGAAATGTTGTGTGAGCAGATGTCTATAAACGCTTGGACATACAATGTATGTGTAAGGCATAGTTAGGGATTAATATTCAACCGTTACACTCTTAAAAACACACCTTAGTGCTGCGGCACAGACTCGAACTATTTAATTATAGCCATTGCTTCACCTGTTTTTCCCCGTTTCTGTATTTTAGTATTTTATGCTAATGCTGTTTGTTGTCTGGCGTTCCCCTTTTGAGCCTTGCCTCATCCCAGGGGTTCTTCCTCTTGCTCTTAGGGAATTTTTCCTTGCCACTGTCACCATTGGCGACGCTCATGGGGGCTTGGACCCAGACTTTTCTGTAAAGTTGTTTTGCGACAACATCTGTTTTAAAAAACACTGTATAAATAAACTTTGACTAGACTTGACCTTAGCTTGGACATGCGGTTCTAGGAAAATTAATATAGAACGTTTAAACTATATGTAAAGTTATTTTAACTTTAAAAAGGTTCTTTTATTTCCAAACACGATTCTCCCAATTCTTCAAAATGACTGAATTGAAGGGTTCTTTGTGGAACAGAAATAAAGTGGTTCTTCTGTGGTTCTGCTCCAAAGAAACTCTTTGTCAGCTTTATTTTTAGGAGTGTAAACAGCCTGTTTTATGACCGCTGAGAACGAATGGAGAACTGGGAAATGTAAGAAGCAGTTGAGTTTCTCAATCTTACCCTCTTTAATCAAACTTTCTCTCTTTCAGCGACTCTCTGTGCGGCGGCGATGGCATGTAGCAACCATTATGAATATGCTATCGAGGAGTTCTGCCTGGCCAAGTTCAAGCTGGACATGGAAGCTCTGGACCAGCACCACTGGTGCAGCTGGGAGGACACAGTAGAGTGAGTAGCCAGTACTTAACTATCTCCATCTCCCACACTTGAGCTGAAATGAACATCCACGTTCATAGACCAGTCAAAGGTAATATGTTACCCCTGAAGCGCTGAAGAGTATTTGGAACACTTTAAGCCTCTTATACTTACAGCTCCTTCTTCAAACCTCTTTCAGCTTTGCAAATGTGTCCAAAATAGACTCGAGTCAACACTGCAAAGCCAGCCTATTAAATCTCCAACACATTTCCAAGCACTCTGGTTTAACACAGAGTCAGCAACCTTTTAGCAGTGAGCCTCCATGCAGCTGACACTCATGCATGAATATTTCAGCACTCGGGAACAGCAAGGGCAGTGAAGGGCAGTTCCCTCAGCTGCTCTGAGATTAAGGGGACTTCCACTTCCCCTCCTGCTCTCTGTTACTACTGTGTCTCGAGTGAGCTGTCAGCCAGAGCTCCCACAGTCGTTACCTCCCGAGGGTGCACTGGTCCTGGGCTGCCTCTTAATAGATCACCCATCTGTCTTCAGGGCTTGATGGAAGTGGCTAATCTTTACACTCCGGAAAGCTTTTATGATATCGTTTAGTTGCAGAGCCATCCAGGTTCGAAGGAGCCAGTCCTGTACACTAACCTTACTCTGGAGCTGTCGCCTTCAAGATGCGTCAAGGGGATGGTCAAGAGACATGACGCTGGTGTACCAGCAAGTATGCCCAGGGCCACCACTGTCAGCAATTTGCTGTCACAAACACTCAAGGCACTGCTTGCCTTCAGTGACCCTCCACTTGTCATTCTGTCATTGCCACAGGCGAGGCTTACACTGCTGACAAGGGATTTCAGTCAAGTTGTATGGGGTCAAGTTGGTGTTAAGTAGTTTGCAAGTCCAGTGGATGAATGTTTTTACAGATTTACCCCAATCTTGGTCCTGAAAAATTTCTGCCCTGTATGTTTTGGTATTGTCCTCTTCTGCTGTTTGCCAGTTCTTTATTAGTTGCGGTTTACGCTAGAACTTAAAATTTTGGTCTGAACCAAAATACAGCCTGTGAATTTTCCGTCTGAGTCCGACACGGACCACACCATCAAGCTCTGAGTCCAAACTCGACCTGAGCCTGACAAAATTTTGTCCAAGCCAAGTTTTCACTTCACAGTCCACGAAATTCTGTTCGAAACTGAGCCAGACCGACTCATTAACACCCAGAGTGCTGAATAACACCTGACAGGATAGTCCCGGTTAAATTACAGTGGCTGTAACTATAACCTAATTATAATAGCAGTTATTAGATCACAGATAAAACAAACTAGAAATCTAAATGAATATGATGTGATAATCAAGAGAAAAACTAAAGCAGGGAAAAAACTGAAAATTTGCAGGGTTAAACAACAGAAAGTTGGAGGAGCACTGTGAGAAATTTAAAACCTGAGCTGGACCGTCACACATCACGAATATGACGTCCAAACCGGACATGAGTGGTTGGATCCTGTCGCATTCGGACAGATATTTTCAAGCCCTAGTTTACGCTGCTGAGCAAAGCTAGTGCAGATCTTTGGCTTTTGTTGGGATTTGCATGTTAAGAGCTTCAGAGCTATTTGGGTCAAATTGGCCGCTGCTCAGTATTGTGCTGCTTCTTTTGGAGCTCTGAACTGATCCACACAGAGGGCTCACAGAACAGGGCTTTGCTCATGTTAAGCTTTCATCCAGGAGTTGCTGTGGTGGCCAAACAGTGGAAAGGTGTGTTCACAAAACCCATGGCTGTGTTTGCTGTTGAGGCAGAGGCAATAGTGTGGGAGGCGCTGGGCTTTTTCTTTCTGGTCATTTGTGTTTGTTGTCATGCTCCCGGGCTGTTGACTCTGCCTCTGTTGTTCCAGGGGTCTGTTCAGAGGAACGAGCGAGCCCAACCGATGGTGTTAATTAGACCAGTTACTCATGACACGCGGTGAGCTCACTGATGGGTCCTGCTTGTTCAAACATGTCCCCTTAATTAAAAGTTTGGCCTGTTTATCTGGTTTGTTTGCCTCGTCCTTTTAACAGTGAGTCATGGATTGTGCTAACCATGAGTAATAATTGCTGTGATAGACAGGGTTGACCTTGACCGCTGGAGTTTAATCCTGGGCGTGCTTTGCATTACAGGTGCTACTGCCATCAACTAAAACATACCCTCTGTCTTCTTCAGAAATCTTCTACAAGCCTTTTCTATTCCTAAAATTGACAGGACATGTTCAGTCTTGAATTGGAAAGATTTGTTAGGGCGTTTAGCCGTTCATACCCGGTATTAACATCCATCCCAAGTTATTTGATCACAAATGGACAGCGAGATGTGTGGCATTTCTATGGATCTCGAACGCATCTCCATTGACCACTTATGGTTAGATTTAGACTGGCCGTGTTTTCAGGTAAACAACGTTTTTCTCCAATTTTAACTGCAATAATTTATACATGACTATGAAATGTATGATTTAAAGGACATAAAGAAAACAAATGCCAAATAAATATTCTAAAATATTTAACGAAAATTGTTGTCCCCAGGAACAATGCACAGTGCACTTTATGACCGCTGCTCTCTGCTCTGTGCACAATCAATTTCAACTACTAATTTAATTATGGATGCATACCACTTTATTTATTTATTTATTTATTTCTGACCAGAGGAGGATGGGTCCCCCCTGGTGAGCCTTGGTTCCTCCCAAGGTTTCTTCCTCAGCTCTGAGGGAGGTTCTCCTTGCCACTGTCGCCCCTGGCTTGCTCACCTGGGGGTTTTACATTCATGTTAAAACTCTGTCTTTACTGGAATTCAGTGAAGCTGCTTTGTGACAACTTCTGTTGTAAAAAGCGCTACAAATAAATTTGATTTGATATTGTGAACAGAGGATGAGCAAAGTAAGCATTTCATTGCACAGTGTGCGGCCTGTTTACTGTGCATGTGACCGTAGAGCTCTTGAGTCTGGAATCTTGAATAAAGAAGCCAACCCTGGACACCAAACCTGTTTTGCCCATTCGACTACATTTGGGTTAAGAGGAAAGTTCTGTAAACTGTTTCTTTAAGCATGTTGGTACAAGATCAACCAGAAAAGCTATGGCTCCATGCGTCCTGGGTGTACAGCTTGAACTCCTCCCAAAAGCCAGTTCTGTTGCGAGTGATTTAAGCTTTTTGCAACATCAAAAAAACACTTTGAACTCAAACCATTTCCTAGTCCATGCAGTAATTGCTCGATGCTTAAATGTGAGTGTAATGGCCCATTACCTACAAAGGCTGCTCGTGCAGTTTCCACCAAACATCCAGATGCTCCGCTGCTCAGTATGGCCCATGGCATGCCAGGGCACAGTCTTGGCAAGGCCAAGCGGGGCCTTCGCCAGGCCCTGGCTTCCAGAACTCCCAGCCGTTAAAGAGCTCATTAAAATATGCATGGCTCCTGACTCTCACCATGAGCTCATCCGCTCGCCTGCTCAATAATGCACACGAGCAGAGCTTGGCCAGCACGCTGCTGTTTTCGGGGCAGCGCAGAGCCAATGACCAGCGGTCATGAGTCGGCACAAGAGCAGCATGATGTTCATCCCCCACTGAGACTGTGGGTTAGAGAAGTTGCTACTGTAAGATGAAAGACCACTACATTGCATAACATAGCGCTAAACGTCCACAGAGAGTGACCCAGCTGTCCTGCTGCTTCCTGGGTCATTTGAGCTCAGACACTCTCAGCTTGATGTTTTAAGGGAGTCACTGAACCCAGCATTAAAGGGGCAGAATGAAACCAATGATTTGACATAAACAATCGCTGGGGAGGTAAGAGGCCATTTAACTAATACAGACTTTTCCCACATAGAGAGAATTAGAGGGAATGAACATAAAAAGGCTCATTGTGCACAGCCATGTCTCATCTGTTTAAGTGGCCCTTGGCTTCGCATCTTTGCCTTTACTGCTTATACTGAAATAGATCAGTCGATAAAGACGGACAGCAGTTAAACTTCAAGTGTAAACAGGACATCCTGTTCGTCATCCTACGGAAGTGAACAGGTCTAACATCCAGTCATTTTCAGTCTGTTTGTTTTCCATGTTCTGCTTTTTTCTTATATTCCATATCGCTGCTGTCAGAACAAAACCTCGTATCTCCGTTTTTGACATAATTTGAAAATGCCGTTGGCCTTTGCAGTGCATGTAAATTTCATGATGAATGAACTAAAAGAAACTAAAATTACCAGGAAAGACGTCTGGTTCCACTGACTTACATCAAAGGAAAGTATGTTTTTTCCCTCTCCTGCAAAGTTACCATTCTGGAGATACAAGGTTTTATTACGACAAAAGAATTTGGGCTTAATTCAACACATTTAATTAATGTGTTAAAGTCACGTGTTAAGATAAGGGGTCGTCTCGGCTATGTTACCACTCTGTTATTACACAGTAACTACATAATAACTACAAAGGAACTGCCCACTTATTTTAACACTACACTGAAAGTTCCTGTGTTGTTATAACTGTACAGTGTAATTACAGCATGGTATTAATGTGATGTGATTAGGTTACACCTTGTTACAAAACAGTTATATCACAGTAATTATGTAAAACATCCATGTAGTTTTATGTAAAAGACTTCGGTCCCACTATTGTCTCTAATAAGTGTGTAGTTACACATCAATAACATATGTAACAGCACTGTAACTGCCGATGATTTAACCAATGTTACAGATGGATTACAGAAGTACAGCCTGTGTAATTGCACATTTAATAACTTCAGTTTTGCCTCTTGTAATTACGCAAATGTATCTCTGTCTTTTTTTACATATTACATTTGTTTTACATTATTACTGTGGAATAACTGTGTTGTAACAAGGTATAACTAATCACATCACATTAATTGCCATTCTATAATTAACACTCTAATTGCACCGTACCTATATATCAACTGTAATTACATAAGCTGTCCATCTGTAACACTGACTAAATCATTAGTAGTTACATTGTTGTGGCATATGTAACTACACAGTTAGGGGACCAAGACTTCTGACCTGTAGTGTGTCGAAAAGATACACTTGTGTAATTACATGAGGCAAAACTGAAGTTGATACCCACTTGTCATTACAAAGGCTGTACTTCTGTAACATGGCTAAATCATCAGTAGTTACCGTGATGCTGCATTTGTTGTTCATGTGTAACTACACAGTTATTAGAGGTAGTGAATATGAAGTGGGACCCAACATTGCACATGACTTCAGTGGGGGTTGGCAGGGCAAAACTGATGTAGGCTGAATTATGGATCATAAGTGCGCAATGAATTAAAAAGAGGGTGTGTAGTTTGCATATGTGGGCAGGTGATTGAACTTGAACAGTGTTTGTGCAGCACTTGTTTTATTTAGAAACAAAGAAAAGACAATCGGTTTTTGCAGGACATGGCCCCTTTAAACTGTCCCAACTGCATGGCCTGTAGCTGTAAACAGTCTCTTCTGGTTATTAAAACTATATAAGGTCAGACTTGAAATGAAGTCCACCTGCTAACCTGACTTTGACTTCAGTTTGTTCAGTAGTCCTGTTTCTATTTAGCCTCACTGGCTGAACTAAGAAGCGCCAGTTTCCAAGGTAGCTAAATCTGTCACCAGTCGAACAAGGGGTTAGACACTTGATTCAGGAATGGAAGTGTAGGCTGTTGGGATGTTGGCGGGTGGGGGGGTATTTTTAGCCACTTACGTGCCCTCTTCCTCTCAAGAAATCAGCGCCCTGCGCCCTTCTCCTCCAGCATGGCTTTCTAATGAACAGTGAACGCTGCTGAGCTGCTGGAGGCCCATTTCCAGGCCTCAGCTCCAATACCTCCTGCTGGCACTCAATGAGGTACCGTTGCTCTCCACATGGGCTCCATCTGCTATTGAAGAGAACCACACTGGCTGTCTGAGTGATCCCGCAAAGGGACAGAGAGAGATAAAGAGAGGCTATGAAGAGGAGATTGCCGGAATCATTTTGAGTGTGAGAAGCTTCTGCTTTGAGTGAAGTGTCGTTCCACACATTAATATGAATAGCAGAAGGGTGTTTTGTGGCTGGGAACACAGGGCACAAGAACAGAGAAACACAAAACCTGCTGTGCTTGTTGAAACGTTTGGCTAATGTATATGCCACTTTTGATGTATTGAACTACAACCCTATTTCCAAAAGATATACCATCATGAACACCGGCTTTTGAACTGTGCACTGATAACTGTGCACAAGCTGAGTGGTCTTTAGTCCAAGATTTCCAAATCAATTTTCAAATGTTGATTTGTCAGACCACAGGACACTTTTTCCACTTCCCCTCAGTCCATTTTAAAAGAGCTCGGACCCAGAGAAGGTGGCAGCATTTCTGGATCCTGTTTTCTTCTTTGCGTTTTAAGATTAAGATTAAGTGACCCTTATTAGTCCCACAACGGGGAAATTTCACCTCCGCATTTAACCCATCCGTGAAGTGAAACACCACATGCACTCACGCTGTCTAATGGCATTGTTTTAGCACAGTTTGAAAAGATGTGGTAGTGAATTGAACATAACTAAACTGGGTAAACTGAAGTTCTTTGTACATTCTTTGTTATTTTTGCATTGTTTTCAGAATATATTGACAGAGATGTACACTCACCGGTCACTTTATTAGGTACACTAGTTGCTAGTAAAATGTTGGACCCCCTTTTGCCTTCAGAACTGTCTTAATTCTTCATGGCATACTTTTACCAAGGTGTTGGAAACGTTCCTCAGAGATTTTGGTTGGTTATTTGAGTTCCTGTTGCCTTTCTATCATCTGGAACCAGTCTGCCCGTTCTCCTCTGACCTCTCACATCAACAAGGCATTTTTGTCCACACAACTGACCGCTCACTGGATATTTCCTCTTTTTTGGACCGATCTCTGTGAACCCTAGAGATGGTTGTGCGTGTGAAAATCCCAGTAGATCAGCAGTTTCTGAAATACTCAGACCAGCCCGTCTGGCACCAACAACCACGCCACGTTCAAAGCCCCTTAAATCCCCTTTCTTCCCCGTTCTGATGCTCGGTCTGCACTTCAGCAAGTCGTCTTGACCACCTCTACATGCCTACATGCAGTGAGTTGCGGCCGTGTGATTGGCTGATTAGCTGTTTGTGTTAACAAGCAATTGAACAGGTACCTTTAAAAAGTGTATAATAAAGTGGCAGGTGAGTGTAAATGGATACAAGCCAGAAGTCCAGACCCAAACCTGTGGATACAGAATGTAAATTGAATGTCAATGTAACACTACAGCATTCATAAGGCTGCACGACATCTCTACATGAGCCTAAATAAACGCTGCCCTCTAGTAAAGTTTTGCCATAATAAGTAATTATGTGGTGTAAATTTAATGTATAGCATTACTTTAAACATCTGAGTTTGCATTTCTAATTCACCACGATAGTTGAAGATATCTGCGACTCTTCGCAGCTCAGTTTTTATTATTTGTTTCAAGTAACATTAAGTTCTCTGCACACTGAGCCGGCTCCATAATGTCTATTTTAAATTCAGCAGGCATTTACTTTATTGCGATTCTCATTCATATCAGTGTGGGCCACCTGTGTGCTGAGCCTGCTACAGGGCCACCCTCCTACATCTGCTCAGCCACACGCACTTCCCTCCCACTCTGATCTCAGGGCTTGTGGGATTGTTTCCATGCACTTTGCATGAGCAGAATGCAGCAAGGCCAGTCAAACAGCCTTTAAGGAATCACTGTCAGGCTCGCATTATCTACCAAGATTTGGTGACATTAGTGACTTTGAGAGGGAAGTAGTGCACGGCAGTGGTTCAGCACTGCAAATGCTTCAGTATCCAGCTTTCAGTTATGTATGAGCGGACTGTCACACATTCCTTGTTTGGTGTTGACCACTCAGACGTTTTATCTTAAGCTCAGTTTGTTTTCACAGGTGTGAACACTCCACCTGTACTCAACAAACAACTGAACCGCCAAAAATCACATGACTTCCACTTCCAAGTGAGCCAGAGATTTTTTTTGCTGGTGGAAATTATTAACAAGCTATCTGGTTCATTCTCAACAAGGATTTATGCCAGGTTGAGGTGGAGGTTTAGGTTTTGTGTCGAGGTTAAGTTTAGGGTAAGGGAAAAAAATTGGATTAATCGGATAGTTACACCGATCAGGCATAACATTCTGACCCCCTCCTCATTCTCATTACAGACTGTAGTCCATCTGTTTCTCTGATACTCTGTTCTTCAGTGGTCAGGACCCCCATGGACCCTCACAGAGCAGGTGCTATTTGGGTGGTGGGTCATTCTCAGCACTGCAGTAACACTGATGTGGTGGTGGTGTGTTAGTGTGTGTTGCGCTGGTCTGAGTGGATCATACACAGCAGTGCTGCTGGAGTTTTTAAACACCTCAGTGTCACTGATGGACTGAGAAAAGTCCACCAACCAAAAATATCCAGCCAACAGTGTCCTGTGACCGCTGATGAAGGACTAGAGGACGTCCAACACAAACTGTGCAGCAGCAGATGAGCTATCGTCTCTGACTTTACGTCTACAAGGTGGACCAACAAGGTAGGAGTGTCTAATAGAGTGGACAGTGAGTGGACACAGTGTTTAAAAACTCAAGCAGCACTGCTGTGTCTGATCCACTCATACCAGCACTACACACACTAACACCCCACCTCCGCCACATCAGTGTTACAGCAGTTCTGAGAATCATCCACCTCCCAAAGACCATTCTACCGACTGTAAGAGAGTAAAGCCATTTGCGATGTGTTGGACTCTCAGCTATGGACGACTGGATGTCTGCACATATTCTTCATATCGTGCATATTGTGTATTCAAGTAGCTTATCATGATGTTATATTTCTGCCCACTCTTATGTCCTGTAATCTAAAATTTCATCAAAAAAATAAATGATACATCAGAAAGTGTTTTAGATGAAGCGAGTGCAATGTCAGGATCAGTAACACTCACAGCAGTCCCATGGTCATGCTTTCCACGTGTTGAGCTTGTCCCCAGCACTCTGTGGCCAGTTATATTGAGTGGTGTTAAACCATTTGGAAATTCAATCTGGTGACGTATGGGCTCTGAAATCTGCAGGAGGATTCTCATTTTCCCAGCACATGCTGAACAGAATGAAGCTTCCCCTCACTGGCCTGTTATGATCAACACTGAGATATTGCTGGAGGTTTAGATTAGGGCTGTCATTGTCAATCATATTAGTAATCCATTTATTTTATTTACCATTTCTTTTCGATGATTTATCAAGTAATGAGGCCCAACAATAAACATGCACTTAATGGAACAATAACACACCCATAGCAGTACACACACATCTTCTAAGCCACAGGGGAGCTGGAGCCTATCCCAGCAGTCATTGGGTGGAAGGCAGGATACACCCTGGACAGGTCACCAGTCCATCGCAGGGCACATAGCAGCAGAGAGATTCTATAATACTTCACTAGAAAAGTCTTTAAAGAGTCTTTAAATTTAGACTCATCAGTTCATAAAACCGTATTCCATGTCTCAATGTTTCAGTGGTCTAGTGCACATTTCTTCTTGTCTAGCTTCTCAGCTGTACATCGTTTCAAGCCCATGGCATCAAGTTGTCTTCGCACAAATGTTCCATGTTTAGATGTTGTGGCATTTGGCAGATGCTCTTATCCAGAGCCACTTACAATTTGATCACTTTACAGAGGTTGGCGAAGGTAGTGCTAGACGTCTTGCCCAAGGATTCTTAGTGGTGTAGTGTAGAGTGCTGCCCCAGTGATGGATCGAACCCCAGTCTACAGCATGGAGGGCAGTACTCCACTATTTATCTGATACAGTTTGAAGAGTTTTGGTGGTCTACCAGGTCTTGCAGGGTGGTTAACTCCTGTTTTTCACTTAGGCTTTGTTCACACAGCAGGTAAAAGTGGCCCAAATCCAATCTTTTTCATCATATGTGTATCAGTGTGAGTAGCAAAAACCACAGTGAATCTGAGATTTTCAATCCCGACTTGAGACGTGGCAAGATTTTCAATCCCGACGTGGCAAAGCGTCTCAGTCTGAACAGCCATATTGGAATTCATGCGACTTCCAACGTGACATTCATCATAGTTTTGCGCTGCTGAGACCGCATAAACATTTGAGGTGATATTGATGATTAGAAATGTGAAAATGATTAGAGATTCATCCGAAACCCTCTGTGTTCAAAGAGATTTAGAAAGAAACATCCGAACGAGACCGCGGCGTCAAAAAAACTGCTAAAAGTCTGCAAGCAAAGTTGAAAGAATCCGAGGACATGGAACAAAGAAGTGACCGTGCACCTTTTATGGTTCAAACACTTTCTGGGTGATGAGCCCAGCTGTCAGTCAATAAAGCTTCATGATGGCTCCTGTGATGCTGCCACAGATGAAGCTGATCCTCTGGGAGCGACTGGGGTTTGTTGGCAGTTGTGATTGTTTACCTCTGGCTGAAGCTTTGAAGCTCTGTTCTGTTGCACATGAGAGTCGGTTTAGGAGCTGTTGAGATCGATGTTGCATACAGATCATATTTAAAAGGCACTGTGAACAACCAAAGAAAAAATAAATGGATTTGGTGAGAAAATCAGATTTGGGTCACTTTCACATGCCGTGTGAATATAGCCTTATTTTTTTTCCTTGACTTATGCAAGTGTTCCTTGAGCCGATTTAGATGGAGATGATAGACGTTTGCGAGGCAGTTGAGGTGAGCTTGTGTGGTTGTTTGTGTGAAAGTTGCTGTTGAAGGAAAGTCAGTGACACCTTTGGGAACCTGTCTGACAAATAAATACCAATAAATTTGGTGTCAGAGGGCTTTTGTATGCATTTCTGTTAAATAAATATTTTCTGAGGTTTTTTTTTTCATGATGCCGAAAAGTGAATAACTTGTACTTAGTGTCAGTTTTGCCTGGAATTGAGCAGGTACCTTTTTATTACTGTAAGAGTGAATGGGAGAATTTAAACTCCAAACTCCCAACTGATTCTCTTGCATTCATTGAGGAGGTAAACTTTTTAGTTGACTATTTTTTAATTGATCAGTCAAGTTTAACGATTGTGGTCGCCCTTCTTCAGCTGTTAGAACGGCAATCGCAACGTGCCTTGAAGTTTTATAAAGTGTCATGCAGTGGATTTCAGTAATACTTAGTATTTCTCACATCGTCTCTGACAGTTGAGGAAATTACGCAGTAGCTAGATGATTTGTTTGGTGGAACAACATAGCGTAAATAACTCATTTCACATGTGAGCGACTAACCTTGAAAGGGAATGCGAGTGAAAGCCACGTGAAGTATTGCTCTGATGAAACACAGTTGCTTTCCTGTGAACCATCTCTTGGAACCGCTTTCTTGTTTGAATTACATTAGTGTGGAAGAGCCTGTCAAAACATTTTGAGCATCTGTGACTTCGGCGTGATGTTTGTAGATCTCCAGTGTTTTCTCCACTTGTTTGTTTATTCGGGGCAATTTCCAGGCATGACAAGAGAAATTACACCACCCAGTTCTCCAATTCCACTGTCTTCTTCATATTTCCCAGAGAATTAAACGGTAATAACACCTGACAGGACAGTAATGAGACCACCCACAGCTGAGCAATTAGTAACTCTAAATCGTTCTTCACTCACTGATATCACGGGGTGGGTTGGTTCTTATTGGGGATGAGAGCGCCGCAGGTCATCTTAGCTTATATCCTGTTTAATTAAAAAAAGGTCCAGCTGAAGTGTTTCTAACAGGCCGTTTAAATCTTTGTCCTCATTACAATTCGTCTGGAATACGACTTTTTCGGAAGCTGTTTAAAGCAATTCAGTAATTCAGTTTTAACCACCATATTTCAAACTTTCAATCCATACAGTATTTGTGTTTGTGAGTCGTATAAGTGTTTTATTTTGATTTGACTTTGGTGAATTGATATTATGCAAGAAAACTATACACTATATTGCCAAACATATCCGCTCGTCTGCCTTCACACGCATATGAACTTGACTGACATCCCACTCTTAATCCATAGGGCTTAATATGATGTCGACTCACCCTTTGCAGCTATAACAGCTTCAACTCTTCTGGGAAGGCTTTCCACAAGGTTTAGGAGTGTGTTTATGGGAATTGTTGACCGTTCTTCCAGAAGCACATTTATGTGGTCAGACACTGATGTTGGACGAGAAGGCCTGGCTCACAGTCTTCACTCTAATTCATCCCAAAGGTGTTCTGTGGGGTTGAGGTCAGGACTCTGTGCAGGCCAGTCAAGTTCTTCCACACCAAACTGGCTCATCCGTGTCTTTATGGACCTGCTTTGTGCGCTGGTGCTCAGTCATGCTGGAACAGGAAGGGGCCGTCCCCAAACTCAAGATAGGTCTATAATTTGATAGTTCACAGGGATCGAGGTTAACTTTCTTAATCAGCGGTCTAATTACTGCTAGTATGAGTTTTTGGGATGAATCCAAGACTAAGAGAGGAGTTCTGGTAAAGTTTCCTTGAGTAAACCTGTAGGAATTGGATCTGACATACAAGCAGAAGATTTTGTGGAAGAAACAATTTTAACTAGTTCATTTTCTTGAAGTAAGGTAAACGATTCCAGCCTCTCTGCAGTGTTTAGAATATTCTCAAGATTTAGACTGGCATTATAAGCCAGCAGGTTTGTAGAGTTTAACTGTGTTTCTGAATTTTCTGCCTAATTCTTTTAATTTTATCACTAAAGAAATTCATAAAATCATTGCTGCTGTAGGCTGATGGCATCTGGGGTTCAATGACTGTTTTGTTCTCCGTTATTATAGAAATTATGCTAAATAGTAATCTAGGATTGTTCTTATTGTGTTCTATGAGAGAGGAGAGAGAGGCTGAGCGTGCTGCAGTAAGAGCTCCAGAGAATTCCTGTAAGAACTGGGAATTTGGCCCGGGCGGCCTGTAAAGTGTAATTAATATAAATGAGTTTTTATTTGTTCCTTGATCAAGTTTATTAAGTAAAAGAACTTCAAAAGAAGCGAATTTGTAGCCTACTTTCTGGCTCACGTCTAAAGCTTTAGTATGGATGGTTACTATACCTCCACCCTGCCCTCTTAAACAAGGCTTATGTGCATAGCTGTAGCCTGTGGGAGTGGCTTCACATAGACTAAGTCTCAATTGGGAGGAGCTTATGTGGCGTCTCAAGGCAGTTTGCAGTATGAGCATTTGTATTTATAGAATCAGTATTAGTATTAGTAATTAGTATTTGCCTTATTTACAGTATTGGTGCCTTATTTTCAGCAGTAACACTAGCATTATTAGCTGTAGCGTTTCTATTTTTGGCACTATTCACGTGGCCTTTGCTTTGTAGTCAGTGAACGACCCTCTTGATGTTCCTTGAGAGAACAACATATCCCAGACGACTACGGTGAAGCCAATAACACCGTCCTGCTGTGCACATACCATGTGGTGCAATGTCACATTTATTGTTCCCTGTTAATTAGGGACTTATTGTAACTCATATTGGTGTCAAATAAATAAAGAAACACAACAGCCACTGGGTTTGGGGTCAATCCATTCAGTCCTGTCAGAAAAGGTCACAGAGATGGCCACTTATAAGGTCATCCCTTTTGTCATTTATTAAAGGATTGTGGCCTTTGCCACCGATAAACTCTGCAAACCTACAGTAAACAGAGCTCCATCCTAAATGTAGACAGTGAACGGACTCGGCAGTGTTCATCAGTCGCTGTGCTTCTCTTTTGACCTTTGGCTAATATATGCATTCATTGGTGATTTGTGACCGACTCTAATTAGTGTGTAATTAGTGTTATCCTTGAAAGCCACCTTCATGAGTACACCTTACAGATATTTGGGTTGGTCCTGAATTTTGACTCAGCCTGTAGTTAAAAAAACGCACAAAAATATCTTAATAATATTAATAGATTAATGATTATCACTTTTATTTCTCTCTCCTATTGATTTAATTACTGAGTAACAAGCCTTAAGATATAATAAGCCTGGTGTTACGTTTGACAGGGGTGAGACGAATGCGGAGGGACAGGCAAATCAGGTTTAATATCCGAAGGCAAACAGAATGGTCAAAAAACAGGCTAGGGCTGGTATAAATCACAGCAAACACAAAGCATACAATATCTCAGGGATAGACAGAATTCATAGTCTACAAACCAGCTCCAAGTCTAAACTCGGACCAAAAACTGCCAGCAAAAGTACAAGAGGGTGAGACTAAAGACTAAGTCGGTGTAAACGAGAAAAAAGGGTCATACCATGCAATCACAGGAACTCTAGATAACCGCTCAGTATGTTCTTGGTGGAGAAGCAATACCTCGCACTAAAACCTACTATAGCCCCGTCTTAAACAGTGCCTAAGTAGGTCAACCTATACAGGTGCGTCTGTTCAGTAATCAGGAGACTGTGAGCGCTGGTAGTGATGCGGGCGCTCGTCCCGTGTCATGTGATCTCCCGATGCAGTCTGGGAGATGGAGTCCGCCTGAGGCGTGACACCTGGACTTTTATGGATTTACTAAAGCTGTTGATTGATTACTACTTCACCTATTTATTAACATTATTCCACATTAATATAACCTAAGAATAGCTCAACCAGATTGAAGTCTCATTAATAGGCCTTATGTTATCAGCCTGGGATTCTAAGGGGTTAAAGAAGCTAGTCTATATATTCTGTTCTATTCTGTTCTATGTGGTTCTGTTTTTATTTTAACAGTCCTCTACCTTTTACAGCTCATGTGTCAAACACAAGGCCCGCGGGCCAAATCAGGCCCACCACACGATCCTATCCCGCCCACAAAAGTATTTTTCTATTAATATTAGCCCCTTTCATAATGTGCTGCACTACGGTCCCCAGCATGCACTGCAACGTAACGTGTGCTCTGACTCTTCTGCACCAACAACAGTCAATGGGACAGTAGTTCTACACAATTCTACTCAGTTCTACACCAGTCATACCACCAAAATGCATTCCAGCTGCAGTTCAACCAATATAAATACCCAGCGTCAGCTCAGCAGCTCAGAAGTTGAGAGCGTTAGTGAACTGAATGCCGGGTGTCCAGTTCAAGCTGATAGGTAGGTTTAAAGGACTGAGCTCCCGGGGACATTTGAATATTTCAGATCTATTTCAAGGTCTACTATAAGTGTCTGTACTTTACTGTTTACGTTTTTGCATATTTTGAATAAACAATGGATAATTTGGGTTATTAATTAAAAAAATAATCAAAAGATTTTTTCTCTGGCCCGCAGGTCTGATGAGATTTTTTACTATGGCCCTTTTACTGCTTGAGTTTGACGCCCCTGATTTACAGTATGCACGCAAGGCAGGACGCAACTGCCCTGTAGCTTTGTTTGTAGAATTTACTGAGACTCCTTCGCTTCCCTTTGCTCCGTAATGGAAAGCGAAGGTGTGTCCCGTGTAAACTGTGCGCTCACAGGGAACACAATTTGTATACTGTAAATATGTTAATTATCACGTATTATTTTTCACTTGTCTATCATTGAAACAAGTTGAGAAATTCGGTTGAAAGTGCGGATTCTAACTTTCAATCCGTACCACTTTTGTGTTTGGAAGTAGAAGTGGATATACGCTATATGGCCAACTGCTCCCCGGGCGCTGCGGATAGGTCTGCCCACCACTCCGGACAAGTGTGCTCACTGCCCCTAGTGTGTGTGTTCACTAGTTTGTGTGTGTGTGTGTGGTGTTGCACTGCACGGATGGGTTAGATTGCTGTATGTCCAGATGTTTGCAAACATGCTCTCTTTCTTCTAAAATCATGACAGATTGTACCCCACCCTTTACTGCAGTAACAGCCTCTCTTTACACCAGATGTTGGAACATGGCTGTGAGGATATGACTGCATTCAGCCAGAAGAGCATTAGAGAGTTCAGGTTTTGATGTTGGATGAAACAGCCAAACACCACGCAGCTCTTCCCGAAGGCGATGGGGCTCCATCACGCCAGAGAATGCAGCCGTACTGCTCCACTACCCCAGTGCTGGGGGGCTTTATCAGTTGCCCTGTTTTGGTGTGTAGTGACTTTATCCTACATATCGCTGCTGTCGGAGGAAAACCTCGTATCTCCATTTTCAGTTTTTAATCATAATTTGAACATGCCTGTTGACCTTTACATTGTGTGTAATTTTCATGATGAACGGACTAAAAGAAACAGCCCAAAATGACTTATGAAAAATTCTGGTTCCATTGACTTACATTAAAGGCAAAGTAGGTTTTCTCCTTCTCCTGTAAAGTTACCATTTTGGAGATACAAGGTTTTCTTCCGACAACAGTGATATGCATGTTAAATAAAATGAAATAAAATGCTGTTTGATGCCTCATAGTGGTGCATGCCCATTGGTGGCATGCAGCCACAGCAACACTGGCATGATGACAGCATCAGTAGCAAAAAAATAATTATCAGAGGGGAACCTCAGCAGTTTTGATTGTTTTGTTGGCAGCACCTGGACTTCAACAGTGAGGTGTCTGGTATCCATGTCTCCCAGAAACAAATATCTGCTTTATCCCACGACTGTGGTCAACTACCAGTGCTAGGAGGGTGAAGGCCGGCACAGGCTTCCTCCGAACTGCCACAAACACAACGTCACTGGACAGCCGAACGTGCTCAGAGCAAAGCGCCAACCGCCTAATCTGTTAGGGGGGCCATCCTACCCACCCAGAGAGAGCGAGGTCAATTGTGCTCTCTTGGACTCTCGGCTACAGACGGCTGTAGCATCACCAGAGATTGAACTCACAATCTCCTGATGATAGGGCACAACGCTTAGACGGCTGCGCCACTCAGGAGCCGGGCCCGACTGCTGTGCGGAATTTTCCATCACTGCTCTGGAATATCTGGTTTACCATCAACCAACTGCTGCCAGCATGTAAATGAAGCATTAGGCTTGTGTGCAGTTGTTCCAGAGTGACCCATTCTATTTTGCTATGAAGCGGCTGCACCTTACAACTGAATTTAGGTACTTAAAAGCCTCAGCTGAGCATGTATCAGAACCCATGACGAAGCCAAGAGTCAATTCAAACACATATAGAGAAAACAATGAATGGAGCCTGAGGCAGAGTTGAATTATATGAGGCAATATATATCAAATAGGACACAATGGCTCTAGTCACTGTTGTGTGCTGAGTACTTATATGTATATTTGTTCTGTGCACACAAATTTGATGATTTATAGGCTTCAGTGAAGCTCCCCTGCTTTAGGCAGCGATATCCTGAGTGTTGTGTGTTGCATGGTCATGTACGAGTCGTCTCTGTGTGAAAGTATCCGCTCTCGTTAGGTGCTGTTATAATTTGGTAAAACGTTGCTGCCCCCTTGTTTACTGAACTGCTCTGCGGTGTTATTCCAACCATGCATTGTAATTACACGCTGCTCTGCAGTTACTGTACACACCAATATCTTTACTCTGAGCATTTGCGGCCGTCCATCAGCAGCATGCGTGTCCACTTCATCTCACTCTTTTCGTTTCAGCCTCACTGGTTCTCCCCCGATGAATCTGGAGGGGCTTTGATGGAGGGAAATGACCCTTGATAATGACAGAGGACACTGCCCACTCTCTGCTCGAAACAGAGCCCAGTGTGGCTGGCAAACTCAGGCCACGTCTCTTCCTCTCTCTCTCTCTCTCTCTCTCTCTCTCTCTCTCCCTCTTTCTTTTTTCTTGCTTTGTCTATTTCAGTCTTTCCTCTCTCATTCTCTCTTACCTTTACTGTCATTATCTCTCTCTCTCTCTCTCTCTCTCTCTCTCTCTTTTTTCTTTCTTTCACTACAGTCATTCCCTCTTCCTTTCTTCCTATCATTGTTTGTCTCTCTCTGTTTATCTATTGTTCTCTTTCTATCTCTATTGCTTGTAATTTCTTTCTTTCTCTCTCTCTCCATCATTGTGTCTCTCTCACCCTCTCTCTAGCCTGTCCAACTGGTCAGTCTATTTATAAGGGATGCCTGGCTTGGCCAGCGTGCTTTTAATGGCGAGTCCTGTTCCGGTGGTGCTGCTATAGTGGGCTGTGAGGCATTTCCCCTGCAGGGATAAAGATGGTTCAGAGAATGGCAGCTCGAGCTTTCCAAGAGCGCAGAGGGCACGGCTCGTTTTTCCCCAGCGGAATGCAGGACACCAGCGAGTGTCCGGGTCAGCCCTGGCCACATGGACAGGGAGGAGAGGGGGAAGGAGAGAGAGCTCTGTTGTAGCTAATCTTGCAAGGTTGAACAAGTTTTACAGGACACTGGAAAAATCCCATTCGACCTAATGAGAAACCGCAGTGCACAAATCAGGGTTTATCAAAATTTAATTTCACATATATTTATTTTCTAGGCGAGTCAGGCTGTCAGGATAGATCAGGTGTAGTTTTGTTTTCATGTATTCAAGCTAATTTAAGCAAAGTGGCAGATTTTTCATTCTAACCTGTCTAGTTTCAGCGAGCTGTGACATGTAATTCCTCCATATGTAGTGTGTCTTGGTCACTTGTTTTCTGTGCTGCCATCAACAATGAACTAGTAGGGCTGGCTTTATATTTCATATTTATTTAAGTCCATCGATATTTATTCGTCTTGACAAATGACTTGCGAAATTGGGACATCAATCAACAGCTAGCAGCGTTTTTGCCAGGTCCGCAGAAGCTGCTGGGGAGCAATTTTAACAGGTTTTGTGTATATATTGTTCAGTTTTTGCTGTTTTGTGCAATAAAAACATTTCAGATTTATTTCAGTTATTAAATATGAGTTTACCTTATCATCTACGGAAACGTGTATATATGTAAATGTAGATATTTTATATGTAAATACGTTTTTATCATGATATCTTCTGAAACACACCTTCTCTAACTCTCTCGTTCCTTTCCTGAAGGTCCTATGGTGAGCTGACGAACTGTACATACCTGGTGGCGCTGAAGATGAACTGCTTCTGGCCAAACAGGCTTGTGGATGAATTCTTCATCCGCGTCCACCGGCACTACTTCCACGACTGCTCGCTGTCGGGCCGGCTGCTCCACGACCCGCCCAACCGCATCTTGGGGCCTTTCATCATAGTTCCCATACTGGTCACTTTGCTCATGACTGCCCTAGTGGTGTGGAGGAGTAAGCGCAGCGAGGGCATCGTGTAGGGCAGCCCTGTATACCAAAGTGCCCCTGGTGTAACAAACATCCTGAAAACACACAGGACGTTGCTACGACAGAGACTTCGGCGACTGATGTCTTGCATCTCATCGACTGGTTGAACAGTAAAGCAACCGCATACATGCCACATGCTAACAATGCTACTGTACTGATGACTGCCCAAATATACACGAGCTTTATGAAGGACTTCGCTTCATAAAAGCCTGTGTCGTATTCCTGTAGGGGCCTGGATGGCAGAATTTGAAGCATGACGATACCTCATTGGTGGATCGGTTGGACCGCAAGACTGACCCTGGCTGAATAAACCTCATTTACCACAAATCTAAAGCAGAGGAAAGACGCTGTTGTCTGTGTGTGACGGACCTGCTCGTTGTCTGCAAACGTCGAACTGAACAGCTCGCACTCATACGTACTTACTTTGTGCATCATGCCAAACGCTGAAAACATTTATTATAGTGAATATCGTCGTTGTAGCAAAACCTCGTATCTCCAAAAATGGTAATAGGAGAAAAATGAACAGGTGGAAATGAAGGGAACAGCTGGTGTAACAAAAACCGAAAAAAGAATGAAGCTACGAGGTTTTGATATGCTGATTTTTTTATTTATCAAACATAGAAAAAAGCATTATGATGCCACAGTCACCATGCCATGTAAATGCCAATGACGTTTGAATTTGAATGACAATGAAGAGACAAACGATGAAATAATTGGATGAAATGTTTTAAACAAGCTAGAACTTATTGGGTTTCACCGAAAAGCAGCCAGTTACACCTTTCGCCTGAATGGACGACGGATTCCCAGGATTTTAATTGCCTTTAGTCGCACTGATGTGTTAATTGGGGAGTCGCTTTAGTCATTTGTAACTCTAATTGCATCTTCATTTGGAGAGTTTGCTGTTTGTAAAGCTCACTGGGCTGCCAGCTCCTGTATCCGAGGGATTCTTTCACTGACTAGGCCTTGCGTTGAAAGGCTGACTTTACTTACGTCTATCGAAATGCTTTTCTATTAACGTGTCTCAGAAACGACTGGCTGAGCATCCTGCGTCTAGAACGTGGCAGCTTTAAAAGAAAAACATCCAGTAGATGGTGTTGACCTGCCTGGGACTCATTATTGTAAAAATAACGCACATCTGTGATGTGAGCATCTCTGTCACTACTGTTCCCTGTGTCAGCACTTCAAAGGCCTCCGCATCCTGGGAGATTTGTAATAAAGTCACTGGCCCTCAGCGTTTCTTTTATTCTGGACATTTACCCTCATTAGGGCACATCACCTTGAGAAGACACAAGGGAGCTATTATGAGTCACTAGAGGTTTGGGTATAAATCTTCCAACGGTTCTTCTTCACTCAGCAAGCTTCATTCTGAACTCGAAGATTCTTAAGACATTAGAAACGCTGAATTTACAGTTATATTTCAGGCTTTCGACATTAAGAGCTAATTTCCCTGCACCATATTAAGACTGAGCCTAGACTAAAGAGGACTGATAACACTGAACCAACCCTGGCTTTGCAATTTAGCCTGAAGGCCACCACACACCAAATGCACTGTAGCGCAGAGCATCGCATCACAGGCAGTAAAAAGACAGAGACTTTAGATTTGCTGTTTGTCTAAAATCAAGTTCTTCTACATTGTAATCATCACTGTTATTACAAGTCCACTCTTGGTTCTTCAGGAGTTCCTTACCTCACTCAAAAGACTTGCATGATTAAATGGTTCTTTGCGTGGTGGCACAGTTCTTCAGAGAATGTGTTGTGCATGGCTTTATATAGAACCTTTGGGAAAAGGGTTCTGCTTTTGTTATGATCTCAAGCTTGTAGCAATAGAAGAACATTTTTGGCGCTATATGGAATCTTAAGACCGATTCTGTATTGCAATGAACCATTTAATCATGCAGAAGGTTCTTTGAGTGTATAGAAGCATCTATTAACCAAAGAACCCTTGAAGAACCATCTTTTTTGAGCAGTGTAGGATGTATTGTACTGCATAATGCAAACTCATGTGTGGCTACAGGCTGTCATACAGTACTGTGCAAACGTCAGAACAAGCTTTCATTGATTTAATCTGCAGTCAAAATGCCCTTGAAGTACAAGTTATTCATTTTTCTGCCTCAGTAAAAAAAAGTAAACCTATAATTAACAGAAAATTACACAGATGCTTCAGCAACTAAATATACATTTTTCAATATTGTCTCCACCTTTTGCTTTTACTACAGTGTCTATTCTTTTATTGCTTTCATTTTTTAAATATCCCTCACTATAAGGGATGTTTTTCCATGCCTCCAGAGTTCGGGGGGGGGGATGGGTAATTAGCTCATACCAGGTCTTTGCCCAGGACTGTAGTGGTTGGTTAGTGTAGTGGGTAACACCTCTGCCTTGTATGATGTAGACAGGGGGGTTCCACCCCCTGCCTGGGTAAGCACCCTTCACTATACCAATAAGAGTCCTTGGGCAAGACTCCTAACACTGCCTTGGCCTCCCTGTGTAAATTGATCAAAGTCACTCTGGATAAGAGCGCCAGCCAAATGCCATACATGTAAATGTACTGTGTAGCAGAAGGGGAGGAGCTAATTGAAGATGCTTTTATTAATCATTTTTAAAATGTGAATTAGATGATTTTATCTTTCAATAACAATTTGTATGCAATATATTTTGTGTTAGGCTTTTGTGACAGAGTTAAAAATCTCAGGTGTTATAACGTTGCTGGGCATGTTCATTTAAAGTTGAAGCTGACGTGACCTGGTTATTAGAACTGATGGCCTAGTCATGACCTGAGGTGTTGCATAGTAGGTTAGAATTTCCATTTATTGCAAAATATTAGTGTTTGACTTCATGCCATTGTACCTAATATTGAGGTATAGACGGTGAAATACCTAATGTATGATGTAAGAGCTTAGTGCATGATTCCCAAACAGGGTGGATTCAGTCAGCGCTGAAGAAGCCAGCCCTGGATCATAGTTGAGAAAAATAATCAAGCTGCTCAAGTAAACTTTCAAAAAGTGCCATTGTTGTGGTCTCAGTTGAACTGACCAGGGAAAGTATTTCGATGTTGCTTTGAATAACAGTGAATTTTCCAAGCCGTACTATACCAAATTGATTTGAATCCACCAATGATGCTGCTGTGTTTCCACATAAATTCAAGCATTTCCACAACCCGGTTTGCTAACAGAGAGACAAAGTGAGCTGCGGCAGCGTACATCTCGAGATTTTAATCAGCATTTCAACGCCTTATCTGTTCAACAACAAAGCAGGATTAATTGTCATTAGTCAGTCATGAATATCCACGAGGAATGATCAGGCTGAACAGGGTTAATTCTGCACAGTCTCCGGATGCATCGCGTGTATCACGCCAACCTCCCCCACATAAACATCACAGTTTTTAAATATTTAGCCTGGTTTTAAACTTGTTTATTCACATTTTCCAGATTTAGCTGCAGAACACAGCTTTGGATACAGACCCATAATGCATGTCCATCAAAAGCAAAGACTTACTGCTCTAATCCCTAATAGTGGGAACAGTAATATGTTTACATGCTGACATAAATTTGGTTAATTAAAATCTGGTTAATTGTTATTGAAGAAAGATATGCACTGCTCAACCTCCACAACAGGCAGTGATAGCATTACGTGGATTTTATGGAAATGGCTGTCGGGAACGTCTGGTCAAGTGTTTCTCAAGAATTTGGGCCTTGATAGGCCGTTTCCTGCCAAGCCTGGAAGGTATGAGTGGCTACTGCTGTGTCATCGACATCGACATTTGTAAAAATTACAATTAAATCTTGAACATGTATAAACAAAAACAACGGCAGAAGGCCGTTTTATAAACACGACGTCAAGCGTCGACTGTGTTGTGGGACCTTGAGTTTCCTGTTATAGTCTTCATGGGGGCGATATCCATTGTTTAGCAGTGAAACGGCAGACTATAGGCTTTATGATGCACTTGAAGTTTCTGAAGCAATTGGTTGATTTGTCTGTTTTCCAAACTGTATATCTGTACAGTAAATTGGTGATTTATTATTGAGGTGTTGATGGGAATCAAAAGAACTGGCTTAGCTTAGGGTTGTGCAGAAGATGATGATATACAGTACTGTGTGAAAGTTTTAGGCATCTAAGCAAATTTTTAAAGAATTGACCTCAACAGTGAGTTTATTTGCCCCCACTAAAATATTCTACACTTCAAATGTGCTTTAATTACAGAATATTGACAATTGTCAAAACTGTCAACTGTAGACACACAACACACAATCTGATGCGACGCCTTATCATGCAATGCATTTACATTTACATTTATAGCGTTTAGCAGACGCTCTTATCCAGAGCGACTTACAAGAAGTGCTTTGTCTCTCTAGAGAAAGTATCTAGTTACCAACAGGTTAGAGAGAAAGACGGTCCTGAGCTCAGATACTGCTAGAAACAGAGTCACTGTAGATACAGAGAGAAAAAGGAAGAGAGTTGAACACAGAACAGTGCAATACAATGAAATACAAGATATAAGTGCAGTACAATACGTTACACTCAATACTTAATTCAGTGCTCATTTAAGTGCTGTATAGAGAGACGATCTTCAGTCTGCATTTGAAGACCACGAGAGACTCTGCTGTACAGACGGCCAGTGGGAATTCGTTCCACCACCTGGGTCCCAGTACGGAGAACATTCTCGACACGTCTTCCACGCGCCTTGCAGGATGGCGGCTCAAGCCGAGCTGTACTCGAAGCTTGAAGGGCTCGTGGTTCAGTTCGAAATTTCACCATTGCCATCAAATCGGTAGGGGCTGGTCCATTTTTGGCTTTGTAGGCCGGCATTAGGGTTTTAAATCTGATGCGGCTACAAGAAGCCAGTGAAGGGAGCGCAGCAGTGGGGTGACGTGGCTGAACTTCCAAAACCTCTCCAAGCATATGGTTGACTTGTGCACTCAAAACAACCACCGAGGTGCACGGCATCCATGGAAGTGGTCAGTTGCTATATCCAATTCAGTTTTCCGTCAAATTCACATTCCTTGTTCACAAATTAAGCCAAAGCTAAACAACACTGGAACTAAGGAAAGCAGAAAAGTTACAGAAGTCTGTACGGCCGAAAGGTTGACGCAATCAATAGCAAACGACTGTAAAACGTTAACATTTCCTGAACTTTTTCACTTTCTGTAGTTGCAGTCTTACTGGGGATTGATCTCTGTTCAGTGAATTTGCATGCTTGAAGGGTTGGAACTTGGAAAAACAGTCGCTGCATTTGATGCCGTGCCTAATGGGCGCATCCTACACCTAAGGTAGGGCTTCATTTACTGTGATAAATGTAGGTTATTTGCTAAAAATAGTTTTTTTTAATTACTATATAGTTGACTGAGTCTGGCTTGCCCCCCTGTTATAAGTCTGAAATGTCACCCATGACTGCACAGGTAGATGAAGGAATGGATTCTCCTCAACATGGACAAATTGTTGAAGCAGAAGCTGAAAAGAGGTGACTTCCACAAAAGGATAATGATACTAAACATACTTCAAAATCCACCATGAACTACTTCAAGAAATGCAAGACGGCCCAAGAACATTGGAAAGGAATTGTGGGCAGCAATTCCTAAAGCAAAGAAAGAGGCACTGACTTAGTAGGGGGCCCAAACATTTGCACATGCCACAATTACTTTTTTATTTCTTTGACCATTTTTTAAGAGAATCAAATGAAGTAAATGTGCATTAATGTGCATAAAAATAAATTTATGTGTATATCTATGAGTGTATATCTATGGGTAGAACACTAAACTCTGCAGGGCTGTGGCCTGAAATTCCCAGTTTGACATGCACGGAGTAGAGCTCTTTAAAAGTTCCTCCAAATTGCACAGATCATTTACAAAAAACATTCTTCAAAAACATCATAATCATCAGCCTGGCCCAAACCTGACCCTGGTACTAAGCCTAATGCTGTTGAGAATCTACTTTATCTGATAATATGAGCATCTATAGATAATCTATTTGGGGTCTATCCAAATAAATTGGGACCAAAGATTCTTTAAGGAACCAAACGTAGTTCTATGGCAGGGGGCTTCAGCTCACAATTTGAATCCACTGTCCGGTTCTGGATTTTGCAATCCTTTGTAGATAATTGTACCGTTTGGCCACTTGATCAAACTGATTGACCACTTGGTGTTGTACATCTACAAAATCCTGGGCCAGAAAGTTCAAGGTCCAGAGTTGAAGACCTCTGTGGCATCACAGCGAAAGAACACTCGCCGTCACCTTTATTTTTACTAGTATGGAATGTATGAATCAGCACAATCGACTGGGAAAGCTTGGGAAAATATAACGTAAGAGTGGAAGTTCTGCAGTAACAAGACACCAACGTTCCCTGGAAATTGGCTTTCCACAATGGTGTCTGTGGAGAGAGAGTGGAATTAGGCTACTTTGTATTCCTACAGGGCGGCACAGTGACGTGGTGGGTAGCCTCACAGCAAGGAGGGCCTGGGTTCGAGTCCCCGGCCAGGCGACCAGGGTCCTCTGTGTGTGGAGTTTGCATGTTCTCCCTGTGTCTGCGTGGGTTTCATCCCACAGTCTAAAGAAATGCAGTCAGGCCAGTTGGACATGCTGAATTGCCCCTAGGTGAGAGTGAATGTGTGTGTCTGTCTGTCTGCCCTGCGATGGACTGGCGACCTGTCCAGGGTGCATCCTGCCTTTCGCCGAATGACAGGGATAGGGATAGGCTCCAGCACCCCCCCGCGACCCAGAAGGGGAAGCAGCTTAGGAGGTGTGTGTGTGTATTCCTACATCACGACCAATTAATGCCTCCAGTGTAGCGATTTGTGTGGATGGAGCTGATCATATCTCTGCGCGAGTGGGAAGTTTGCAAGGAGCCGAAAGGAGATGAAAGAGGAAACCTGAATGGGAACACATACAGTCTCCTTGCTAATGAGACGAAGGCGTCATCAGTCTCGAGGTAGCATTACTCTGCATTCCCGCTCGTTCATTTCAGTCACGCTGACAAGGAAGTGATTCAGTTAATAAGGCGTCAATTAGCAGAGCTGCCGTTCTATAGGCCCACCGTGACAGGAATGAAGATATATGGTATGTAATGAAGCTCAAAAACTTTATTAAGTCTTTTTCTTCATGTTGAATGTTTGAATTTTTGATTCATGGACTAACCTGAGAACATTCTCTCTCATATTTCACTGAAAAGGTACACTGGTCAGGCATAACATCATGACCACCTCCTTGTTTCTACGCTCATTGTCCAGCTTATCAGCTCCACTTACTGTACAGCTGCACTTTGTAGTTCTACAGTTACAGACTGTAGTCCATCTGTTTCTCTGATACTCTGTTACCCTGTTCTTCAGTGGTCAGGACCCCCATGGACCCTCACAGAGCAGTTTCTATTTGGGTGGTGCATCATTCTTAGCAGGTGTGTTAATGTGTGTTGTGCTGGTCCGAGTGGATCAGTTTTTGGGATGAGAGGGGAAGTTGTGTAAGTCGATTATTTTGTGAGCTGTTGCTTTAATACAGGCTCTTTTATACTAAGAAATGATTCATATGATCAACATAAACAGTTCTGCCATTCAACATCAATAGAACTCACTTTAGTTGAGCTGGTTTACATTTGGGAGTCCAGAGATGTAGTAAGTGGATGACGCTTGTACACAGATGAACACACAACAGCTCCAGCTGAGCGTAGAGCCAAGTGCGGACGGCTCTGGACACAATGTTATTAATCAGCGAGCTCAAAGCCAGAGGCAGCGGCCTTTCTCACCAAGCCAAGTTTCAGTAAGTGTTATAAGGCTACTTATCAACTGTCTCATACATCTACACTCAATCACAACACAACAATCTACAGCCAGACCATTTTAAGAACTATAACATTAATATTACACATTACAAAAACAGTTTTGAACACCTGCATTATTTGTGTTATTGAACACATGTTGAATTGAAAATATTTGATGGAAATATCAAAATAATAACAGTAGTAAGCGACACTTTACATGAGATAGCAGACCGTTTTGGGCCAATTCTGGCTTTCCTGCATGAGTGTTGGTTGACCACCAGGCAGATGTTAGTCATGTGGGCCATATGCCAGGCAGCTTCATACAGTTTTGCCTTGGTTCTATATTTGTGGGCCAGAACAATATAGTTGGGTCAGATTTGGGCCACGTTGAGTAGTTTTACTCACTTTACAGTGTGTGGGCCAGATATGGGCCAAGGACCCAACTACACTGGGCCAGAATGAACCCAAGACAAACTTTGCTAACTGGACATGACCATGTCATAAACATATCATAGGTAGATGTCATATGCTGTCATATATTGTCATGGCGAATTTTGCTTAAGACACATGAGGGAGTGTGTTATCATGAATAACTTAAGAAAAGCTGAGCTGGATATTCAACTTTCTTGATGTTTTGTGTAATAAACGTCCAAAAAATGTGAAAAAACCTACATGTTGTTCTTATTTTTGAAACAGGTATAAAGTACTCTGAAAAATGGACTATCACCAGCTTAGCAGTTCCACCCAGCAATGTGGGAAGTGGTGGTGTAACTGCTAAAACCAATAATAATAATAATAATAATATTAATAATAATAACACCACAGGGACATTTGAATAAATCCAGTTTAGTAGGGACATCTGTGCTTCTTTTACAGAAAAGTTTGCATTTCTCTGTTTTTATATCTATATTTTAAAGATACATAGTGCAGCAGCTGTGCACTGTTTAGATCAATGGAGTATTTTCATTACAGCAAGCCGGATTTCTTCCCTAGACCACTTTGGGGGCACATCACTAAAACACACAGTCTCAAAGAGAGAAAGGGTAAGCAGAGGAAGAGGCCCATTCTGAACCCCAAAGCAGCCTAATACTAGTGTAAGAATAACCATATCTGTCCCACTCAGGATGCTCTCCGGTGTTAAATCTCACCGTGTGCCTGTGGGCATGAAACAAACGGTTACAAGCAGTCATTCTCAGCACTGCAGTAACACTGATGTGGTGGTGGTGTGTTAGTGTGTGTTGCGCTGGTCTGAGTGGATCAGACAGCGGTGCTGCTGGAGTTTTTAAACACCTCAGTGTCTCTGCTGGACTGAGAATAGTCCACCAACCAATGATGGATGACCAACACAAACTGTGCAGCAGCAGATGAGCGATCATCTGACTTTACATCTACAAGGTGGACCAACAATGTAGGTGTGTCTAATAGAGTGGACAGTGAGTGGACACAGTGTTTAAAAACTCCAGCAGCACTGCTGTGTCTGATCCACTCATACCAGCACAGCACACCCTAACACACCACCACCACCATGCCAGTGTTACTGAAGTGCTAAGAATGTTCCACCACCCAAACAGTACCTGCTCTGTGAGGGTCCATGGGGGTCCTGACCACTGAAGAACAGGGTAACAGAGTATCAGAGAAACAGATGGACTACAGTCTGTAACTGTAGAACTACAGAGTGCAGCTATACAGTAAGTGGAGCTGATAAAGTGGACAATGAGCGTAGAAACAAGGAGGTGGTCATAATAATATGCAACATGGACTGGAGCAAATGGGGATGAGCAGAAGACACAAACTGAATAATGGAATGTGTATAACATGCTGAAGGTGAGGCAGAGCTTCATCAAGATCCATCACAGTGTGATGGTTCCACAGCAAAACTGCAATAACAGGCGTTAACAGAGTGGCCTCTTGAAAGAATGGCCTCGCCACACAGATGCTGGTGATGAGATTGGCGCTGTCAGTGAAAATGTTCAATACTCTATAAGTGAGAGCAGTGGTGAGGAGAAGATACGGACTGGATCATGGAATGACTGCTGGGAGGACAGAAGATACAGAGAGCAGTAGAGTGTAACATATCAGTCAAGACAATCAACGGTAATGGTAACATGGCACTGTTACTGGGCATAGACTGCCATAACAGCTCATTACTGATGTAATATACTGTTTATGGCATTTTACATTGGCATTATGTCGTATGACTGACAGAAATGAAAAACTACTTTTATCTTATCAAAGACAAAAACCAAACTGCCGTACTGGACAGAGGAAACAGAGATAAATTGCTGCAGCTTAATTTCCTGAGCTGTTCCCTCTACAATGTCAAATACCCCCATAAAAATAAACAAAACAGCAATGAGAAGCGTCTGAATATTCAAGATTTGTCTGTGATCTTGATCTATGTTTCTCAGACGTGTTTCCACAGGGTTCCTCAAAGTTTTTCCCTTCCCTGCTCAAACACACATGATTTAACTTAACCGGGATTAATGGGTGTGTTTGAGAAGGGAAATCGCCAAGTGGTGCTGGACACCGGCTCTCTAGGACCAGATTTGAGGATCCCTGACGTGAAGAGTTCTTGTACAGAGTTGATAGAAACAGCAGCTGAAATAAAAACCTGGCTACTAATACTTGCAGCTTCAAGAGATGTCGCAGGAGACCACACGGGGCACTATCCATCCTACACTTCCATCTGGAATACCTTTAATCTGGCAGTTATGTGCAGGACAGTCCATCCCCTCACCGGGCAGCTCAGCGTATGAATCATTCTACAGCAAAATTGCAATAACAGAGTGTCCACTTGAAAGAACGGCCACACTGGACACAATGGACAAAGTGGAAAATGTTCAATACCCTGTGAGTGAGAGCTCAGAGAAGCGGCAGCAAAATAGCAGCAAAATAACTCATTATCTGTTCTAGATATAAGAACAATTCACCTTTTTGTGAGTGCTTTCTGTTTGGCCTCCTCATGGTATGATTAGGTCAGTGTTGTGAAGCAGTGTCAATGATGCATTCCACCAATTTTTAACAATGTCTGCATTACTAAACCGTTAAAATGTAAACTAAGTGATTCAGAATAGGTTGTTCTGAAATGCTCTGTTCTGGAGAAGGTCAGAACTGTTCACATTGGTGGTGACATGAACATCTGTCAACACCTTAGCAACCACTTGGAACAACATGGCAATGGCCTAGCAACACCTTAGCAACCACCTGGAATACCATCGGAAGACTTGAATGTATCTTAAAGCTCCCTCACAGGAGGTTATTACTTGAGCTAGTTTCGAATATGTTGTCTGATCTCTGAGACATTGTTTTACACTAGTTTTGAGAGGATTTTGGTGGAAGGATACAAGTAAATGAGCTTAAATAGTCCCCAAAAGAAAAATATTTTGTCAGATTTTCAACTATTTTACCATCATCAATATTACCTACAAAAACTCAGAAGATGTGTGTAGGTTCACTTGCCAGACAATGTAAGAAATATATCATTATTTATGATCGAACTATTCAAAAGGCTTTACATTATTTTATTAAGTTGACAATTACCTTTGAGCATAAGCCTAGCAACACCAACACCTCACCACCACCTGCAATATCTAAAAATAAACTAGCAACAAATCAGCAACCACCTGGGATACCATAGCAATGACCCAACAACACCTTAGCAACTACATGGGATACCATAGAAATAGCTAATCAAAACACATTAGCAACCACCTGGGATAACAGAGCAATGGTCCAGCAACACCTTAGTAACCACCTGAGATACATACTCAGCAATGGCCTAGTAACACCTTAGCAAATACCTGGGGTACCATTTGAGTTTACTGCATCTTAAAGCTCCCTCACAGAAAGTTCTTACATGAACTAGTTTTGTTGTCTGATGTCCAAAAAATTATTTTACAGTAGTTTTGAGAGGATTTTGGTGGAGGGGTATATGTAGGGTTTTATGAAGTTAGGAAGTTGCCCCAAAGAAAGCATATTTCATCAGATTTATCACTATTTTATAGTGGTAAACATCACTTATAAAAACTTAGAAGACACATGTAGGTTCACTGGTGGTTTTTGAAGTAAATATAATGGCTTTATTTGTGTTGTAAGCACATTGTGACCCCTGGCTCCCATCCCCACCACTGTGAAGAAATCTGGGCCAGTAAGTTTCTCTACACTGAACAATTTTACATTCAATCACTCTGATTGACTCTGTTTACACCTCAACCACTGAATTACACCGAATTTTTAAAAAATTGCCGAAATTCCTCTTATCCTGTATCCTGTATTTCAACTAAAGTATTACCCACAATAGTTAGTGCTTAATCAAATAGTAGTGGGCAGCCAGATAAATGACCAGCTACTGCCTTGAAAAGGCTTACTAAATGCATAAAAGCATAAGGGCATTAGAAGCCCCCCCCCCCCCCAGTTTTTAATCAGAAACACCGTTTCTAGATAACACAAGCCGAAAACTTTTCAGCCAATCACACTGTGATCTGAACTAAGTGCTAGATGATATCAACGACCAGCTGTTTCAGTGCGAGGCAAACCATTCCAATTACTCCAGACCAAACGCAGCCCATGCTCATTTAATGAGGGGGAGCTTCCACACAATCCCCATCAATCTTACACTGCTATGGCCGTCATCGTTGGTCCAGGAGACCAATTTAAAGCCTTCGGTTTCATGTTTACAGTCCCTCAGCACTCAGAGCTTCTTTTTTAGTTTATGCTTCACTGACATACTAAATACAACACACTGCAGAGATGCATTATGGATCTGCGAAACAATTTAAAACAGGCATACTTGTTTTCATTATAACTGGAATTTTGAGTTTTTGCTTCATGTGCAATTTTGGGGGCAGCATGGCGATACATTACATTACAGATTATAATTTAATGTCCTTTTCCGGTAATAATAGCTGACCATTACTTGCATGTTTCCAAAGGAATAATATAAATGACCCATAACACAGTTAAATTAATAAATAGAATTCATATTTATTAAATTAATAAGCAATCTGTCCATTGAGGCATGTAATAAGAGGCAGCTTGCTAACACAACATCCACACCAAAGAAAAGAACCTCAAGCTCAATGAAACAAGCCATATTTTTGTTTATATGTTTAAAATGCTATAAGTGCAATGTAACAAATCATTGTTTGTGGTTGAACTATTCAAACAGCTCTACATTATTTTTTTAAGTTGACAGTTACCTTTGATAACGTATGGATTGTCACTTGGGATACAATAAAATGACTTAGAAATGGGCTTAGCAACCACCTGGGATAACATAGCAACCACCTAAGCAATAACCTGGGATACCATAGAGATGGACAATCAACACGTAAGCAACCAACTAGGACAGCACAGCAATGTTCCAGCAACACCTTAGCAACCATCTGGAATAACATTGCAATGGCGTAGCAACACCAAAGCACCACCCGGGGATACCACAGGAATGGCCTAGCAACACCTCAGCAACCACTTGAGATAACAGCAATAGCCTAGCAAAACCTTAACAATCACTTAGGATATCAGAGAAATTATCTAGCAAGACCTTAGCAACATGCTGGAATAACATAGCAACAGCCTAGCAACACCTAATCAACCAGCTGGAATAACATAGCAACAGCCTAACAACACCTTAGCAACCACCTGGGTTACCATAGCAATGGCCTAGCAAAGCCTTAGCAATTACCTGGCAATTACCTTACTAATTGCTATGGGAGTTGCCTAGCAAGACCTTAGCAACCACCCTGAATAGCATAGTAACAGCAAAACCTTAGTAACCTCTTAGGATACCACAGCAATGGATTAGCTACACATTAGCAACCACCTGGGATAACATAGCAATAACCTAGTGACACCTTAGCAACCACCTGGGATACCACGGCAATGGCCTTAGAAGCAAAGTGAGTGGTGAGATTACCTTTTCCAGAACATAATGAGCAATCCTATTACAGTTTGAGAGGTAATTAGACTGAATTGAATTCAGAACCATCAGCCAACTGTGTTTGCACACCGTGGAATTAAGCCTCTGTATTTAACCCACCTGTGCAGCAACACACACACAAAAGGGGGCAGTGAGCACACATGCCCGGAAAGGTGGGCAGCCCTATCCACAGCAACCAGGGAGCAATTGGGGGTTAGGTGTCTTGCTCAAGGCCACTTCAGTCATGGACTGTTGGCACTGGGGATCGAACCGGCAACCTTCCGGTCACAGGGCTGGTTCCCTGACCTCCAGCCCACGACTGCTACCCAACATGGTTCACATGTAACCGTCTGTCATGCATACATTTTTCTTAAGTGCCATTTTATCTGTAAGCAATTAACTGCCTTATTTTCAGTGTTTAATTTGGCGTCGCTAAAAGTTGTTTGTTTGCATGAAGTAGATGCCTCCTTCACAAAGCCTCCCACATGTGAAGTAAGTGTGTGGGTTTTTTTTTCCACCGGTATGAAGAGTGCATGCTCCAGCGAGTGCTGCATGCAGCTCGGTTCACAGCATGTGGGTGGATTTGATGAGTTAGAGAAAAGGTTCAAAGCAAACTATGCAGACTCAAAGCCTCTTCTCGTCAGTCAATGGAAGGGCTAAAGGTGTTCCAAGTCAGTCGGCATGTAAAATAATAAAGTGGGTTCTGAGCCACTCCCTGGCAAAACAGTGAAAGCATCTGCTGCTGTGGAATTTAATCATTTCGTATAATTACAAAGTTTTTGAGAAAAGACTTACGGCTGAATGTCTTTATAGAGAGGCAGTTGTCTACCGAGAGTCTAAGTGACCTTAACGTTTTGCTCTACAAGGACGCAACTGCGTTATTAGCGAGGCTCCATCATATGTTACATAATGAATAACATTTGCATTCGATTTACATTTTGCATCAACTTTTTTTTTGCACTTCTGACTTTTCTGTGCGTTTCCATGTCGAGTACCGCTGCAGTGCACAAGTCTGGTCTCAAAATGCCTTTTCTGTTGTCTTCAAGACTGTCTTGTAAGGTTTCTGGGGTGGCATGGTGGCGCAGTGGAGCGCGTTGTTGCCTCATGCCAGGAATGGTGTGGGTTTGATTCTCTGGCTGGGTGACCTGGGTCCTTTCTCTAAGGAGTTTGCTTGTCTTCCCTATGTCCTCCAGGTACTCCAGTTTCCTCCCACAGTCCAAGGACCTGCAGTCAGGCCAATTGGACACGCTAAAGTGCCCCTAGGTGTGAGTGAATGTATATGTTTGTCCACCTGTGATGGACAGGCACACAGGCATATACATATCCAGGGTGCATCCTGCCTCCCACCCAGTGACCGCTGGGATTGGCACCAGCTCCCCCCTTGCAAGGATAAGTGGTTTAGAAAATGTACCTTTAAGGTTTCTGGTTTCAGCCATTAGTCTTGCAAAATTTAGTCTCAAGTGAGATTTTAAAATTACGTATTTATTTGTATTTCCTTTTTTAACTGCCACAAAATGAGCAATTCATTTTAGAGCAATCCAAAAGTCCTTGCTTCTGTTCGAGTTGGATTTAGGCCGTTGACATTGGCACTGGTTTTGTTAATTCAGCACTGAACACCAAAAACTGAGAGATGATGTTACAAAACCTTCTGAAAAACTATGAAAATCTGACTAAAAGTAGAAATGTACTGATCTCCTGAAGTGCCACTCCTCAAAAATAATGTTTGCAACAACAATGCATTCCTTTGCAATGTTTTTGCATTCCCTCGCAAACTTTTTTGCATTACTTTGAAAAGGTTTTGCCATTCCTTGCACGCATTATTGCCTTCTCAGTACAAATTCTATATAATTTGTTTAAAAAACAATATTATATTGCTAAATTGATGGATCAAGAAGGTGTAACTGCTAAATGAACATTGTTTTATTTTAAAACTTAAATAAATTGTAACCCAATCAGGTTTTTCAAGTGTAATATATCTGAAAACACTTGGGGCACAAAAATGGACATTTCTTTAGAATGACCCAGTTGTAACTATAACGACGTTTACAGGTTCAAATCCTGCTTGGGTCACCTAAACGCGAGCATGTGCTGCTGTAACAGGACATGCCTGTCTGTCAGCCGGCCCAGCCCTTGCGGAAGGTGACAGCCCTTAAAAGACCAGAGGTCATGGATCAGTGTCCATATCCCGAGTGCACCTGCTCAGGAAACATACTTAAATGGCATAATTACCTCCGCACTGAGTCAGCGCTGTGGGTGGATTCCAGCGTGTCATGCTCTCTGTCTCCTTCGTCATTATGAGCGTCACAGAGGCCAGAGCCGAGAAGGAGCGTCGCACTTTCCAATGGAAACAATGAAGCTGCATTTTAATACCATCAAAATATCACCACTTCTAAGAAACGCTGTAAGCCGTTGTGCCTTCAACATGCAGACATAGAGAAAAGGTTAGCAACTGCTCCTCTGCAGGGGTGACATTTCTGGAATTTGACAGCTGCCTGCCAGCCCGGTTTTTAAAGCACTTGAGGTTTTTACAGTCGTGTGTTTTGGCTGACTGACTTCAGAGTAATTCTGATTTTACACTCTTAAAAATATTATAGGTTATATAATAGTATATGTTCTTCAAGGGTTCTTTTAGTAAAGGGAATGGGTTTTATTTAGATGATTGATGGAAAATGTGTTGTATATGGTCCAATCTCAGGGCAAAGTGATCGGCTGGTGGCCCAGTCAATCTCAAGGCACAAAGTGTATGGCTGGCGGCCCAGTCAAACTCAGCACAAAGCGATCAGCTGGAGACCCAGTCAAACTCAGCCCAAAGCAATCAGCTGGCAGCCCAGTCAAACTCGGTGCAAAGCGATCAGCTGGAGGCCCAATCAAACTCAGCACAAAGCAATCAGCTGGCATCCCAGTCAAACTCAGCACAAAGCAATCAGCTGGCAGCCCAGTCAAACTCAGCACAAAGCAATCAGCTGGCGGCCCAGTCAAACTCAGCACAAAACAATCAGCTGGCGGCCCAGTCAAACTCAGCACAAAGCGATCAGCTGGCGGCCCAGTCAAACTCAGCACAAAGCAATCAGCTGGCATCCCAGTCAAACTCAGCACAAAGCAATCAGCTGGCGGCCCAGTCAAACTCAGCACAAAACAATCAGCTGGCGGCCCAGTCAAACTCAGCACAAAGCGATCAGCTGGCGGCCCAGTCAAACTCAGCACAAAGCAATCAGCTGGCAGCCCAGTAAAACTCAGCACAAAGCGATCAGCTAGCGTCCCAGTCAAACTCAGCACAAAGCGATCAGCTGGCGGCCCAGTCAAACTCAGCACAAAGCAATCAGCTGGCAGCCCAGTAAAACTCGGCACAAAGCGATCAGCTAGCGTCCCAGTCAAACTCAGCACAAAGCAATCAGCTGGCGTCCCAGTCAAACTCAGCACAAAGCGATCAGCTAGCGTCCCAGTCAAACTCAGCACAAAGCAATCAGCTGGCAGCCCAGTCAAACTCAGCACAAAGCAATCAGCTGGCGGCCCAGTCAAACTCAGCACAAAGTGATCGGTGAGTGGCCCAGTCAAACCCAGCACAAAGTGATCTGCTGGCAGCCCAGTCACACTCAGCTCAAAGTGATCTGCTGGCGGCCCAGCCAATCTCAGGGCACAAATTTTGATCAGCTAGCGGCCCAGTCAAACTCAGGGCACAACGTGATTGGCTGGCGGCCCAGTCAATCTCAGGGCACAAAGTGACCTCACAATTTAGTCAAACTTCGCTATTGAGATGCAGAGACTCTCAGTTGTTTCTCAATTGATGGAGAAAATCTTTTGGGCTAGCAGGGAAAGTTCAAAACAAGGACAAATAACAAACAAACAAACAAAATGTAATGTGGCTTCCAAAGACTTGCACAGCATTCCTACACTAAGCACACATGCTTGCTTTTGCCCATTTTTACTTTGGGAAACACTTTGTTTAAAAACATTTGGATTTGTTCTATAGCATTTGTAGAACCTGATGTACTACAACTACCATAAACAATACAACTGGGCAAGCCACCGGGGGAAGTTCAAAAGAAGAACAAATCCCAAACAAAATACAAACAATACAAACAAACAAAAACTCCAATGTAAAGTGACACACAGCACACAGCATTCTTACCCTAGGCGCACACCTTCAGCCATTCAGATGATGATTAGAACTGAAATGATCAAATGGACTTTCATCAGGCAAGAATAATGAGGCTGATAGAAACCCGACAGTGCATTTTTATAAAAATCTGTGCTTTTTGATGAACTCATAAGTTAATTAATTAAAGATAAAACTTTTTTTCCTGGTTGTCATATGGCATTTGTGACAGAATTACCACCGTCTGTCTCAAAACAGGATTAGGGTCAGCTCACTATAGTTAACTTAGATATCGCTGTTGTCAGAAGAAAACCTTGTATCTCCATTTTTGACATTTTTCAGTTTTTGACAAAATCTGAAAATATATGTGGCCTTTTACATTGTATGTAAATTTCATGATGAATTGACTAAAAGAAATGACCCAAAATGACTTTGAAACAACTCTGGTTCCATTGACTTACACTAAAGGTAAAGTAGGTTTTTTCCCTCTCCTGTAAAGTTACCATTATGGAGATATTTTTTTTCCTACTATCAAACCACAGGGTTATTTTTAGCTTGCTACTTAACATGGCAGCAACTCACTGCATTCAGGCATGTAGAGGTGGTCAAGACACCTTGCTGAAGTGCAGACCGAGCATCAGAACGGGGAAGAAAGGGGATTTAAGGGACTTTGAACGTGGCGTGGTTGTTGGTGCCAGACGGGCTGGTCTGAGTATTTCAGAAACTGCTGATCTGCTGGGATTTTCACGCTCAACCATCTGTAGGGTTCACAGAGAATGGTCCGAAAAAGAGGAAATATCCAGTGAGCGGTCAGTTGTGTGGACGAAAATGCCTTGTTGATGTGAGAGGTCAGAGGAGAATGGGCAGACTGGTTCCAGATGATAGAAAGGCAACAGGAACTCAAATAACCAACAAAAATCTCTGAGGAACGTTTCCAACACCTTGGTAAAAGTGTGACATGAAGAATTAAGACAGTTCTGAAGGCAAAAGGGGGTCCAGCCTTTTACTAGCAAGGTGTACCTAATAAAGTGGCTGGTGAGTGTAGGGTATGCTTCTTATCATTTTCTTAAAACTAGATTAGATCTCTAGTTAACTTGGACATGTTTCTTTTCACTATTTAACTACTGGAGTAGCTCACTAGCTATGTGCCCGGTCCCACTGTCTCACTGGACTGATGCTGGTACTGTAGGTGTTACAGTTAGGGAGCAATTTTTAAAGTTCACATCAGGAGAAAAGATCCAAAATATGCTTGATATTGAAAGACGGTAAGGTGCTGAGCATTTGGCCTTCGTTCCACAGCAGCGCTAAGGCACTGAAAGAAGAAAGCTTGCGCATGTTGTGAAGAAGAGATCAGAGCGAAGAGGCCAAATCTATCACTCTCTTCACGTCGCGCTCTGGGACACGGCATCAGAGGCTCGATAAGAACTGCAAACAGGCTTGGCATTCACAAGACACTGAAGGAATGGCCTCCGCCCTCCGCACCTCCACCAGGCCTGAATACCAAATAACGCAGGGCTTCTTATACACACGGCAGACTGTACTGGACTGTCAGAAACAGTGAACCCATCAATCCATCACCCAAACCCTCCAGTGCTCCACAGCGCCTACTGAACATGCACCATGACGATGAAAGCGAAATGATGATGCTTGAAGCATTGGGGTAATTTTTAAAGCCTATCCAGCACAACCAGACAGCGCAATGTTTTCTGTGGCTTTAGATGAAATATTAGAAGCTCTTACGTAACCGTAGGTGTGGTAATGCAACGCTGAAAGAGCCGGTGGCAGTGCATTCTATGATGGGAGCTATTTTTAGATTTCAGGCCTGTTGAGTAATATGCGCCAGCGCTTTTTTAGAGGCTCGAGTGTGATGGAATGAGCTTCACCCTGACGGGGGGGCTGAGGGGTGTAATATGAGTCACAGCAACATTAATGACAACAGAGCCGCACTGGCACACAGTTCGGGTACATCACTGAATCCGATTCAATTCAATTCAGAACTTTTGTTTGTTGCAGGGAAATCCCACTGTTCACTAATCAAAACAGACATTTCCAGTAGGATCTCTAGACGAAGCAGTGATACACTTCAAAACATGAAATAATATATTCAGCTCTCGCTCAGTGCATACATTTGTAGGCCTCTGCTCCTCTGAAATGAAGGGTATTAATAGAGAGATTGTCTTCAGCGTCTACAGAAACAGCCCCTAGTCTTCTGGGAAGGCTTTACACCAGATGTCGGAACATTGCTGTAAAGATTTGATTGCATTCAACCACAAGAGAATTAATGAGGTCAGGTAATGATGTTGGATGAGGAGCCCAATTTTGCTAATTCAAGAAAAATGAGGTCAAGGGGAAAAAAAAAAAAGCATTGTTACGTTTCTTCATATTGCTCATGTGACAGATCAACCATCAGGTCTGTTTTAGCTTAGACCCCTAATACATAATATATATCAAGTATTTAGAATATATAAATAATCTTTTTGCTTTCTTTCACTTCATATATATCAATCACATAAAATGTAGGAGGCTGGATACAAGTGAGAGCTGCTTTTATTTAAATCAGTTCTAAACTGAGTAGAACAGACGAGTCAACAGTGAAACACAGCAACTGAAAACAAACTAAACTAGAAATAAAACCTAACAAGACCAGTGAGAACAAACAACGGGGTAACATAGACAATGCAAGATGCATGAATTGAGCAAACTTTTGGGTATATATACACAAAGGGAAAACAAGAAACACCTGGGACTAATGAAAGGGCGGGGCTACAGACTACAGGCAGGTGCAGCAAATGACAAGGGGCAAGACCGGGGAGGAGACACACCAAAACAACAACAAAGGCACATGGGACAAAACAACAAAGGCACCTGGCTGATGTGAACAAAAACACATGGCACTGGTAAACAAGAAAACCAAAGCTAAAACACAGAAAGACGAGGACAGAACAAGACAGCATGTTACATATAAGAGCTTTTTTTTATATATTAGATAAAAGTTTAAAAGTTTGTTTTAATGTTCTAAATTTTTGTGTGCATTCTCTGTAGAGGATATGTTAGAAAATTAGAATGTCAACAAAACACACATACACATATACACACACACACACACACACACACACACATATATATATGACTTTTATTCAGTCATTATTTGTAAGACATATTAGAAATTATTAGGAATTATTCATTATCTACTATGAATTATTTAGTATATATTATGAATTATCCAGTATTTACTATGAATTATTAATTATTTAATATGAATTGTTCAGTATCTACTATGAATTATTCAGTATCTACTATGAATTATCCAGTAAACAGCAAAAAGTCAGAAGTGCAGATTTGAATCTGTCAATACAAAATATTATTACAAAATTTTAGGATCTGGGAATCGTTGTATAGACTGTCTTACTTTTTGGAAAAACAATTCTTTTGGCCACATCTGACATTTTTCTAAACAAAATTATACAGAATGTAAATGTAAAATTTCATTGTGTAACTTATTACATCATTAAATGTGCAATTACATTTGTACATTATAGCAAAGTGACAGTAATCCCTCTTCATTTGGAAGAGTTAATGTGATTCAGGGAAGAAATTACAGCTCTCTTGTCTGTCTAAGCTGGTTCCTATCTCCAGACGCTCAGCCTGGCTGTCCCTGGAGATGTACCTGGCCAGCAGGCTCACGAAGTGTGCATATGAGCACTGGAGCGGTCAGCTGTCTGCCACACTGCTGGGGGAGATAAAATGGCTCAAAACTGATCTCACGTCATTTCCACTGGTCTTTGAAACAAGTGCACAGATTTAAGTAAAGCTCTCTGATAGGAGTGGAAAGGTTTAAAACAGAGGTCAGATCTGAGACACTGCAGATCAGTCTAACCTGGATCATATATGGATTATAGTGGGAAATAAACCAAAAGAAACGACGCAAAATGTAGTGGAGTAAAAAGTAAGATAACGTGGAGCGAAAGTAAAAAGTCACCAAAAATGGAAATACTTCAGCAAAGTACAGATACATGAAAAACTAGTAGTAGTACAGTAACAAATTACACTTACTTCATTACTGTCCAGCACTGATCAGCACAAAAACTGCATCAGGAGCTTCATGAAATGGGTTTCGATGCCTGGGCAGCTGCACACAAACCAAATATCACTATGTGCAAGACCAAACAGTAAAGTTTGGTGGAGGAGGGATCATGAGCTGGTCCTGTTTTTCAGGCTTTGGGCCCCTTAGGTCCAGTCAAATGTGATGTTAATGCTACAGCATAGAAAAATAATGTTTTGACAATGACATTGTGGCACCCTCCACACACTCCACATGGCTGTGAGGAGCTTAGGGGGTGTGGCCATGCAAAGTAGCTCTTGGAGTGGGTATTACTCCCAGATGAATAGGTCAATTTGTTGTGACTGTTGTTGTCACTGGGTGTTTTTATTTTCTAGTTAATTAGAGTTAGTGGCTGTTTGAAGTGTCCACTTTCCTCAGATGTCCTGTCACCCTCCCTCTGGTTTGTATTGGTGTAGCTTTGGACTGGGCATTTCTTGCTGCCCGTTGAAATGCTTGTTTAATCTAAATGCTGCATCTTCTTCTATGCTGACCCTACAATGGGTTTCCAACTTTGTGGCAGCAGTTTGGGGAAGACCTCCTGTTCTTCCTGCTTAAGACCCTGTGCACACAGTGAACTGCATAAATACATGGTTTGATGAGCTGGGTGTGGAGTCCTGACCTCAACCCCACTCAACAACCTTTGGGATGAACTGGAATGTTGACTTTGTGCCAGGCCCTTATGCCTAACATCAGTGTCTGACCTCACAAATGCTCCTTTGACAAAATGGGCACAACTTCCCACAAATACACTCCAAAATCATGTGGAAAGCTTCAGAAGAGTGGAGACTTCAAAAATGGAACAACTCCACATTAATGCCTGTGGTTTTGGGATGGGATGTCCAACAAGCTCGTATAGAGCATATTAGCACTATTGCAATTGCAATTAATGAACATGAAATTTTTGGCCATTCTAGATTAAACACACACATTAAAGCTTGTAAAAAAGGTCATGTTTTATTAAGCTTTATTAACTTCTAACTGCCAATACAATGACTATAGAGTTGCTTTTGTAATAAAAGCTTGAAGTAATTTTTCAGAGGAAGAAAAAATGTTAATATTCACTTTGTGCAGTATGCAGTGATTCATGAAACAATACAACTTGAATCAAATACAGTGAGATACGCTAAAAAAGATTCTGTTGACAAACATTTTGGAGCGCTAAGACTTCCTTGAGATCCAGTTTGTCCCTCAGTGGGACGAAGCCGCAAGCTGTAATGCAACAAAACTGGTCTGACTGACCTGTAACATATTCTACAGCCTCAGCTGACATAGAAACACAGTGTACAGCGCATTTAATAGCCACACTGCTGAGCACTCAACATCAGTGGAGCTGGACTGACAGCTGTCAGCACATTCCAGGCACTGCATGTCCACAGGGTAGAATACGATGAGGTGCTCAGAGCATTGCACTCACTTTGAGTCAGCAATCTTGAGGCATTTCTGGCAAGTCGCTCAGGGTCATGACACTGAGAAGGATGTGAAATTTAATCTAAATCCTAAAAAAAATCAACAAACACAGTCATTTAATCAGAGGCGTCCAAAATTTTGCATACATGCCGCTTGGGAAAATGATATTGAGTTATTTACCTTGGCAGTAAGGGTTTATTTGATAATTGTAAATAAACATTTATGCAATAAATTGTAATTTTATGTCTGTTAGTACAACCTCATTTCCAAAAAATTGAGACGCTGTGCAAAATGTGAGTAAAAAAGCAAAATGTAATGGTGTGCAAATCATTTAAACCCTATATTTTGTTGAAGATACAATGACAACATTTCTTATGTTGAAAATGAGAAATTTTATTGTTTTTTTTTTAAATATATGCCCATTTTGAATTTGATGCCAGCAACACATTCCAAAAAAGTTGGGACGGGGGCCTGTTTACCTCTGTGTTTCATCACCTCTTCTTTTAACAGCATTCTGCAACACTGTAGTTTTAAAAGTGAAATGTTCTTGTTTGATACAGGATTTCAGCTGCTCAACAGTTCAGGGTCTCCTTTGTTGTATTTTTCACTTCATAATGTGCCAAATGTTTTCAGCGGTGATAGGTCTGGACTGCAGGCAGGTCAGTTTAGCACACAGACTCTTTTAATATGGTGCAATGCTGTCGTAATACATGCACAATATAGTTTAGCATCATCTTGCTGAAATAAGTCTTTCCCTGAAAAAGACGTTGTCTGGATGGCAGCATATGTTACCATGTACCATGTGCACTATGCAGCCCTAAACCATCATGAATACTGGCTTTTGAACTGTGCACTGATAACAAGCTGAATGGTCTTTAGACCAGAGGACGAACTGTCCTTGATTTCCAAAAATTCAAATGTTGATTCATCAGGCTACAGGACACTTTTCCACTTCCCCTCGGTCCATTTTAAATGAGCTCAGGTCCAGAGAAAGTGGTTCTTCTTTATGTTTTCAAGTTTTAACTTGCATTTGTGGATGCAGCAACAAACTGTGTTCACAGACAGTGTTTTTCAGAAGTGTTTCTGAGCCCATGCAGTGATTTCCACTACAGAATCATGTCTGGTTTTAATGCAGTGCTGCCTGAGGGCCCAAAGATCACAGACAGCAAATACTGGTTTTTGGCCTCATCCCTTACATACAGAGATTTCTCCAGATTCTCTGAATCTTTTAATGATATTATGTACTGTAGACGATGAAAAATCAAAAGTTCTTTGCTATTTTATGTTGAGAAACGTTCTTGAATTGTTGGACTATTTGATCTTTGGTCTTTCACAGAGTGGTGAACACCTCCTCACCTTTACTTCTAAGAGGCTGAGCCTCTCTGGGATGTTCTTTTATACACAGTCATGCTACTGACATGTTGCCAATCAACCACTAGATGTTTTTTTTAGCATTAAACAACTTTACCAGCCTTTTGTTGCCCCGTCCCAACTTTTTTGCAATGTGTTGTTGGCATTAAATTCAAAATGGGCAAATATTTTTCCAAAAACAATGAACTTTCTCAGTTTCAACATTTGATTTGTTGTCTTTGTACGATTTTCAATGAAATACATGGTTTAAATGATCTGCACATCAGTGCATTTTGCTTTTATTCACATTTTGCACAGCGTCCCAACTTGAGAAATGGGGTTGTGCACACTCATTCTATTTGCTCTTGGTTTAGCACAGCAGCAATCTGAATCATAACAGAAACAAATATACAAACAAATTCAAATTTGGAAAACAGTAAACCCAACAAATATGTCAGAGACTTGCTTGGCATCTTATACTCTGTTTAACACGTTACAGAAAGTGATACAAAATCTGTAGAGCACTACAGGATCTTGGAAATATGACACGTCTTATCGAGTATGAAGCGGATTTGGCTGTGAAAAGGTGAATCAGTTCAAGCTCACGATCAAACCCGAGACAGATGTCATTAGCGCCGGCTGCATTCTTCACAGTCTAGTAATGAAGTGTGCAAACGGCGCGCACAAACAAACACTCCCCTGGAGAACGGCATCAATTAAAAGCCGGAGGGTGGGAGTGGGGAACAATGTGTAGGCATGAAAGCAGCACATTAGACCCTCGGAGAGGACAGGAGCTGCTACTGTTACACATGTGTGATGGTGCTGAATTGAATTCAGAACCATCAACCAATGGTGTTTGTGCAATGTGGAATTACACCTCCACATTTAAGCCATCCGTGCAGTGAAACACCCACATACATGCACACTAGTGTACATACACACACTAGGGGGCAGTGAGCACACTTGCCCGGAGCGGTGGGCAGCCGTATCCACGGCACCCGGGGGGCAATTGGGTGTTAGGTGTCTTGCTCAAGGGCACTTCCCTCAGCCAAGGTGATCAAACCAGCAACCTTCCGGTCACAGGACTGGTTCCCTAACCTCCAGCCCACGACTGCCCCTTGAAACAAGGTGAGCTGGTGGAATTGGATGGAGGGAAGTGGAGGCGGAGGATTAATCTGACTGCCAGTGGCATGCAGTGTGACGGGGAGTAAGCTGGTGTGCAGGTGTGATGTGTTTTCTCCAGGGCTTGTTTGGTTTCCTGCACTGATATAGGTAAAGGTCACAACACACGTTCCTCATCACAGCTGATCCAAACAGCAAGGCAGCAACATTGTCTTCACAGCTGATCAGGTCATTAAAATCTTACTTCTACACTGCAATAAATGATACACTATGTGGCCAGATGTATGTAGACACCCCTCCTAACTATTCAGAACTTAAAGAAATGTACTGGCTTAGAGTTAGTTTTTTTCAATGGTGGTGATAGGAACCAGACATCCACATCTAAAAGCTCCCTTACAGAAAGTTATTAAATCAAACGCCAGCTGATGTCTGGGACACTGTTTATGACAGTTTTGAGAACACTGGAATACCATAATCCTAGTATCATGGCTTTAATCTGGGGGCAATGGCCACCTAGCCCCCTGGGAGTACTACTGCAGCACACTGGGGGCCGTGTTCCATAGGTTGACCACTCTCAGGTCAAAGACGATGTATGCAGCATCAAAGGACATTGTACATAAAAGGATGCATTTTGGGAACGTTGCATGCTATTTACATTTACATTTATTACATAATTTTTTCCCCGCTATCATTTTGCCATTTCAATGACGGCTCAGGTATAAGCCTGTCCCTTTCAGAAGCTTTGTAATCCATCCTTGAACTGCAGTCTTTTGAAGACTTTGTGAAGTAAATACATAAATACTAATCCAACCCTGAGTCTTCTGTGATTATTTATCCATTTCTCCATGTTAAGAAGAGGCATTGTTGTAATCAATCCTGGTTAGCCATCCACAGACCCCTTGGGTCAAGTGTGGTGGCCAATCATAGGCTGTGTTCCTGACTCGTTGACCAATCAGAGGCTGTGTTCCTAACTTGTCAACCAGTCAGAGGCTATATTTCTGACTTGTTGACCAGTCGGAGGCTGTGTTCCTGAATTGTCAACCTATTAGAGTCTGTGTTCCTGACTCGTCGACCAATCAGAGGCTATGTTCCTGACTTGTCGATCAGTCAGAGGCTGTATTTCTGACTTGTTGACCAGTCAGAGCCTGTGTTCCCGACTTGTCACTCAATCGGAGTCAGTTTTACGGCGGTGCAATTCCTAAACCAGGTGATGATGCAGCTGCTCAGGATGCTCTCCACAGTCCCCCTTTAGGACATGGTGAGGACGGGAGGGGGGAGATGAGCCTTCGTCAGTCTCTGCAGGAAGCAGAGGCGCTGCTGGGCTCTGTTGGCTATGGAGTTAGTGTTGAGGGACCATTTGAGGTTATCTGTGATGAGAGCTTTCAGATACAGCTTGGATGTTTGTAACTCAGTCAGAGCCTCGTTTGAGCTGCTTTTGGAGATGCTAACATCATCTGTGAGAAAGCAGAAGACAAATGAATCCTCTCACAGGCAATGGTTCACAGATAAATTAATGGTGCCTTTTTCGACGTTTGAAAAATCACAGTTGGTGGGCAAGATATTAATCAGTTGTACACGTGATCAAACTAATTTACTGTTGTCCAAAAATAGTGTATGAATAAATCTGTGTGTGCTCTGTGTGTAAAGGCCTTCAGGAGAAGAGAAAATGAGTAATTGTTGCTAGGTGCTGAACGTCCTGCCGTCCTTTTTTAAGTAGTTGTCAGTGGGAGGCTAAACAAATATCCATCTAAACCTTTTGAAGTGAGTCAGATCAGTTTAAGTGCATATAGATTATATGAAGCATGTAAGCCATTAAGGATTCAAAGGAAGTGTTACCAGCCATTCCTATGTGGTCCACTACCAACGTAGCACCAATAATCTATATGTACTATGTACAGGCGTAACGTTCTGACCACCTCCTTGTTTCTGCACTCACTGTCCACTTTATCAGCTCCACTTACTGTATAGCTGCACTCTGTAGTTCTACAGTTACAGACTGTAGTCCATCTGTTTCTCTGATACTCTGTTACCCTGTTCTTCAGTGGTCAGGAACCCCACTGACCTTCTTTTGCACTTTTCAGCATGCCATTCAGCAACTGGTAGCTTCCAAACATCAGCTGGGTGAGTTAAAAAATGTTTGCTTGTTTGTTAATGTTTATTATGTTGTGTTATTAAAAAACAGGCTAATCTGACAGGCTACACTACTTATTGCAATACACTTGTTTGCACTTCAAATCAAATCAAAATCAAATCATGTTTGTTACATTGTTTTGTGCGTTGCCCCTTGCAGAATTTGAATGCTATATATATATATATATATATATATATGTATATATATATATATATATATATATATATATATATATATATATATATATATATATATATATATATATATATATAAACAAAGAAAAATATATACACAGACTTTAAATATACAAACTTATACCCAATGCACACTAGTATTGCACTATTTACAGTGTACAGTTGTACAGTAACTAGTTGGATCTGGTTGGTAAAATCTTGTGGGCCGCAGAAGCTTTTGTGGTGGTTTTGTAGGACATGAATTAGAAAAGATTCAGAACCTCTGCCGTAGTACACGTAGGGTGTTGTAAACAAAACAAAAAAATATAGTGCCCAAAGAAAACTTAATTTTTTAGGTGGTTTTGGATCTTAAATAAAATGGCTGTATTTGTGATGTAGAAATGGCGACCCCTGGTTCCCATCACCACCACTGTAAAAAAGTCTTAGCTCATTAGTTTGTTTCTCTAGACTGAACCATTTCACATCACACCACTCTGAATGATTGTATTTATATCTCAATTATTAAATTATACAGTAACATTGAAAAACTGGTGAATTTTCCCAAATTCCCAAGTGCTTGGACCCCTAATAAAAATTACAACCCCGATTTCTAAAAGACATTTGAAAATAATGACCCAGTACAAACTGCTTGTGCGTAAACCTTTTTGTGGCCTCTTTAGCAAGACTTTGATTTCATGTCTAAGGAACGCTGCCATGCGTGAAGAGAGAGTTCAATATGTAAAGTATAGGTCACAGCATCCCGGCTGATACCAGCATTAAAGCAGCAGCGTTATCTCCACAGCTTCTGATCAGCTCATTAAAACCTTATTGGGTCTAGTAAGTGGGGGTTAGAACTGCTGGAGTGGTCCAGCGTGTCAGCAGGCGCTGGCTTTTCTTGCCTCCGGCGAGGCTTCAGTCTGCTGACGTGGAGCTGCAGTCTGAGTGTGTCAGTGTCCTGCGGTTTGTCGTGGTGGTGGATTGGATCAGACACAGACCCTCGGCAGCACAGAGGAAGCAGTCATCATCTGGCTTAGTGCCTGATGTTATCTTGGACTTTATCTTGGTTGTCTTTCTGTGGGACAAAATATGACAGTCATATTTACAGTCACACACTGTCCTCCATCTGCTCAATAACCCACACAACTGATTTATAGAGACAACCTAAAGAACTGAAAAAGATATGAAAGATGTCACGTGCCTGTTGTGATTAGGGCAGCTGAAAGCTGAAAAAGTGAAAGAGTAAAGTTGAGTTTGCAAAGCGTAGTCAGCCAGTTCACTGTTCTGAGTCCTCTATATGGCTTGATCCTGTGTTCTAACCAGTTTTCCTCTTCAAAAACTCCCCAACACAGTCCTACAAGTTGGTTCCACTGTGATAAACTTTGTTTTACAAGAGAGGAACCAAGTATACAGGCAATTTAGTTTTTATTTAACCCCTTACCTACCAGCAGGCCCAGACTATTATTACATACTTCTATAACCTAAGAATAGCTCAGCCAGTTTGCACTGAAGTCCTTGTAGTTACTGAGCCTTAGTATGTAATCAGACTTAGATTTGAAGGGGTTAATATACACCAACCTTGTTTACACTTCCATTTTATCAGCTCCACTTACCATATAGGTGCACACTGTAGGCCATCTGATACTCTGCATACTTTGTTGGCCCCCTTTCACGCAAACTCATTATTGTACTAACCGAGTTGGCTAGTTTCCGGTCTGCGGTCTGAGTGTGGTGTGAGTGAGGTCCCATCCATTGTTTTGAGCCAATGTAGGGTTCGCTGCCAAACTGGTGGAAAGATGCACCTGCCCCAATAGACAAGGTGCTAAGTCCAGTTAACTAATCTAACCACCTACACTGTTCAAAATAAAAGGTTCTGTGCAGGTACATTTTTCATTCATCAAGGTACAAACAATGGATATACAATGTATGCATGTCCTTGTTTCTATGCTCTTTGTTCATTTTATCAGCTTCACTTACTATATAGGTGGACTTTGTTAGCCCCCTTTTACCCTGTTCTTCAGTGACCCCCAATGGACCCTCACAGAGCAGGTACTATTTGGGTGGTGGAGACACAGCAGTGCTGCTGGAGTTTTTAAACACTGTGTCCACTCACTGTCCACTCTATTAGACACTCCTACCCTGTCAGTCCACCTTGTAGATGTAAAGTCAGAGACGACAGCTCATCTGCTGCTGCACAGTTTGTGTTGGTCATCCTCTAGTCCTTCATCAGTGCCCACAGGACGCTGTTGGCTGGATGTTTTTGGTTGGTGGACTATTCTCAGTCCAGCAGTGACACTGAGCTGTTTAAAAACTCCAGCAGCACTGCTGTGTCTGATCCGCTCAGACCAGCGCAACACACCACCACCACATCAGTGTTACTGCAGTGCTGAGAATAACCAACCACCTGCTCTGTGAGAGTCCATGGGGGTCCTGATCACTAAAGAACAGGGTAAATTGAGCCTGACCAAACCCACACAGTCCATACTGAGCACCTCTGAGTCCACCCACAGCCTCAGGGGGGGCTGTGCTATATGCTGACTTCTTGAGGCAGGTACAAGAAGCAGGTACAGGGTAGTGCAACAGAAGGTAGATGAGAGTTGTTTGGTCAACACATTCATTCTCTGGGGAATTTGTCTCCTTTACCAGGAAGACCACCCAGCAGTCTACTGTTGGTATAAGAGTTACCCTTCACTTACTCAGCTGCACAGCCCACCAAAAACACCAGGAAGAAACTCTCCAGACAGTTGTACCTTTCCACTGGATCATCCCTTCACAAGAACCATTGCCACCATCTTTCATTTCCGTATTTCTCAATCACTTTACATGCCCGGTGAGACTTGCTTGGTAGGTGCAGGTTACCCTTAAGTTCCTTATGTTTTTCTGTGTGACCCTATTTTAAGTAGGTGGTTACAAGCTGCCCATCCCTGATCCATATATGAGCTGCATTTGCAGCCACTGTATGACTATATCAGTTATATCCCCTCCACATGGCAGACTGGGTTTCAGTTCCCAAGCAGAGCACTAAGAGTCCCAATAAGAGTCCTTGAGCAAGATGTCTAATTCCTCTATGTCTGTAACACGTTTCAATTAATGAACACTTGGATAAGAAACTGTGTCAAATGTAATCAACATACAACACATGATATCAATGAATTATCAGAGTTGTACCCACTGGTTGGCCTTCCAACCCAGGCTGTCTCAGCCATTAATCATAAGGCAGAAGGTATGTTCCATTAGAGGGTAAAAATACATCCCATGGCACTCTTGGGAAAATATTTCATTTCTGTGAGGCTGGCTCAAGAAGGACAAAGGAAGGGCAAATGTCTTGGCATCACTGCAATCTCTTCCCATCGGTTTCCTTATTTGAGACTCTAGCCATTCACATGGACTTTGGCCTTTTCCAATGACTAAAGCTATATTTATCCAGGTATTACTCACTAACTAAACTCCACTCACCAGCATGGCAGGTGGGTCTTCTCTAGTGTCAGCTGGTTAGGATTAGGATTTGATTTCGGGCGAACAGGCTGGGAGCCATGTTCTGAGAGGGTTTCTGCATATCAAAGACTTCTGAACAGTAATTACACTTGCTGAGACGATCACCCTCCAAGCACGTTCTCCGATTCAGGAAAAAAAAAACATTCCCCACAGGTCTTCCTTGCACAAGTGCATGGAGGAGCCCAACATGACGCTCTGCCAAGAATAACAAGAGCTTCCGTTACATGTGGCTATCCGCTCAGAAAGGCTAGACTGAGCATCTCTTTACCACAACTGAGATCTGCAAGCAGATGTCCTTCACCCTGAATGCAGTTCAAGTTAAACAAATAAGCTCTCTCTCTCATTTGAATGTTAAATAAGGTTAATTAGGCAAGAGCTTTGCAACATCTTAGTCTAACTCTGGGAGCTAAGGTTTCCTACCAAACTGAAGTTTCATTTCATGTCAGCGGGAAGGAGCATTAGCCCAGCGATATCCGGTCAGCATAAGCTGCAAGAAGAAATGGCTGAAATTCGAAGAAGAAATTAGAAATGTTGACATTTAATAAGAAACTATTCTACTTTTGCAAAACGGTTTCCTGGCAGAGATGCGAGAAAAGCGGCTATAGCTGAGCTAAAGCTTAAAGCAGGGCAAAGTAAGTCTGCATTTTTGTTTATATGATGTTTTTAGCCTATACTAGTATTTTAGCACATACTAAAACATATTTACAGCCAACAGGGTAAATTGGACATAAAATGTTGTGGCTTTCAAGGTGCTTTGATGTTTGTTGAAAGGACAGAATGGCACGTTTGGGTTGTCGATCCTTGTATTAGCATATTCGCAAGTAGGATCATCATCACAGCAGTAGCCACAGCGTTGTCCATCACTGTGTCCACTCACTGTCCACTCTATTAGAAAATCCTACCTTTTTGGTGCATCTTGTAGATCCTCTAACCCTTCATCAGTGGTCACAGGATGCTGCCCACAGGACAGCGGTGTGTACAGTCCACTCATACACACCACCACCACCACGTCAGTGTCACTGCAGCGCTGAGAATGATCCACCACTCAAATAACACCTGCTCTGTGGTGGTCCTGTGGGGGAACCTGACCACTGAAGAACAGGTAGCCAACTGCTTAATGGCTTATGGGATTTAATAGGCCTTCTGTTCATTTCTAAATACAGGGACATGCATTAAACATACTGTCAATGGTACGATGTAGATAAGATCAAGACTGAAAAACACTGAAGACTTTCATAAACAGCAGAGCACCAGTGAGCTTGGCTGTGGGTCCTAGAGGAGCAGGACAGCTCTAAAAGTCATTACACAGGTTCCCTCGGGATGAGGCCATCCCTCCTCCCACGCTGCTGCACTTATACAACTCTGAGAAACGTTCCACAGCATGTGTGGGTTCTATGGAGGTCCGACATGACCTGCCATTAATACACTAACGAATCTCTGAACATTTAATCCACCATACACATCACATGGTGTACTCCTAAAGTAAAGGTGACGAAAAATTTGGAGCATTGCTGCATAAGAACCTAAGGAACCCATGAATGGATGGAACCACATTTATAAAAAAGATGTATGAGGGTTTACCTTAAATGTCCAAGCCATGAACCAAAACTGAATCTTAATTTTTTTACTTTTATTTATAGTATTCAAACATTTTGAGTCCAAATTTTCAATGAAAAGTATTGATATGAAAAGTGATTCCAAACATTTGAATGCTGGTTTATTTAAAAATAAACGTGGAGTGATGCCATAGGAGAACCAGCTTTGGTTGCCTGGTTGACAGCCTGAAAAACCTGCTCCATAATATATAAGTTCTATTCTAATTACTGAAGTTTTCCCTATAAGCACTCATTCAACCCATAAACCTTTTAACCCAAAACATATTCATGTATTCATTTTTTTTAATTAAAAAATAAGTGAGATTTTAATACTGTAGACATAATCTTTTCTATATTCAAGTATAATAACATAGACATAGTGGTATTTTAGTTGTTTTATGCAATAATTTCAATAATTCATAGTAAACAGTGATGAAAAGATGATACAGTAAAACGTCTTGTAGAGGTATATGCCTCGAAATTCATTCTTTGCAAATGTATGTGAAAGTTCATTTTCAGTGCATAATTTCTGTTTAACATATTGGAAGGAATAAAACATAAAATTCCAGAAATTCTGCACAAGCCGAACGTTACGTTTTATTGTTTTTCAAACATATTCAATTAAATAAACGGGTATTATCCTTATTTTCACCTAGAAAATCGAGAGCCATTTGATCAGGGCGCTCAAACGTTTGCATACGACTTATTAAGCATGTTCATTTTATCATGACATCATTCTCAATTCTCTCGCTCATCTACAGCTCTGTTTGTTATTCTAGAAGCAGAATGGAAATATTCCATGTCTGCCTGAAACAAAGCTGCTTTTATGAGTGGTAGTGTAAACTGCGGGGCCAAAATTATGTGGACACTTGATCATCACATATGAGCTTGTTGGCCATCCCATTCCAAAACCATGACCATTAATACAGAGTTTGCCCAGATTCTGCACCTGGTAAGTTTTCCACAAGATGTTGGATTGTGTCTGCAGGAATTTATACATATTCGCATTTGTGAGGTCATCAAACCATGTCTCTATGGTGCTTGCTGTGTACACAGGTGCTCAGTAATGCTGAAACAAAGTGAGAAGCATATGATTATATAAAAAGTCTTTGAATGCTGTAGCATTAACATCACCCTTCACTGGAAGTAAGGGGCTCAAAACCTGAAAAACAGCCCCAGCCCATTATCCCTCCTCCACCAAACTTTTCTTTTGGCACTATTCAATCCAGCAGGTAGCGTTCTCCAGGCACCTGCCAAACCCACATTTGCCTATCAGACTGCCAGATAGTGAGGCATGATTCACCACTCCAGAGAACATGTTGTTTACTGCTCCAGAGTCCAGAGTTGTCGTGTTTGACACCACACTAGATCTTAGGTTTGCGTGCAGCTGCTCAGCCATGGAAATTAGGGCCACATGATATTAGCAAAAATCTTCCATAAAGCTGTCAGATATCACGATGATGATATGAGAAGTGATAAATTGCTATTGAAATAATGTGTCTCTGGCTGGACTTCAGGATGTGTAGACAGAAATCTAACCTCTCTTTAAACCCCCCTTTATAAAAAAATAGCAAAATAAAAAGAAATGATCTACTAACAAATGCTTACATCAAAACTGCAAGCACATTGTTTTGTGCACTGAAGGGCTGAGAAACAGTCAGCATTACCTAAGCAGCCTTTTCTGTAAAGGCTACAAAACCAAATAAATAGATATATGTATTTTTATATATGCGCACAAAAACAAATACATATTCTTGTTTCATATTATTTATTTGATTGTTCAGTTATTAAATATTGTCTCGTCAGACTGATTTTATGATCTACATGCTTCAACATTTGCTGGCCCCACTCTGTGTGTTTGCATGGTCTACCTCTTTGTTGCTGAGCTGTTGTTGCTCATAGACACTTCCAGTTTCATAATAACAGCGCTTACAGTTGTCCAGGGCAGCTCTAGCAGGGCAAAAATTTCACAAGCTGCCTCCTATGATATTGGCCCAGTTGAAGTCACTGAGCTCCCATTTCACTGCCAGTGTTTTTCTATGGAGACTGCAAGGCTATGTGCTTGATTTTATACACCTATTTGCAATGGGTATGGCTAAAACACCTAGACTCAAGAAGGAGGAGATGTGTCCACTTAGTTTTCTACGTATTTGGCAATAGTGCACTTCTAAGGTCGAGGAACAGTGTTTCCTCAGGAACACGGCGGGGGTGACAATTCAAGGCAGGTCTTGTCTAGCAGGCTGTTCTCCCTCGAGGTGGTGGAGAAGGCTGAAAACCTCCTGAGCTCATCTACAGTCTGGAAGGTTTCTTCAGAGATCAATCACTGTGGCAGTGGGAGTAGAAATCAACATGTTCTTCTCGCTCTCCATTCATTCGAGCAGTTCCTCAGCACAGATGGCAGTTTCATCACTACCTGGTGCTAGTAGACCATGTGTGTCATATCAACACTTTGTTGAATGGATAAATAACTATGAATGAACAGCTTTTTCAGGTGAAAATTGTTTCCGAGTCTGCCAGAGATAACTGGAAAGAGGTTTTTTTCCACTCTTGTGGAGACATTGACAGCGGGATTTCCTGCTGGATCTATAGTGACTGCAGAAGCTGGTTCACACAATAGACAAGCAGAGGCTGCCAGTAATACAATGCAAACACTCTAATTGAGGTTGTTTGCAGGAAAGTTCTAGTATATCAATATTTGCACAATATCTGATTGACTAAGTGCAAGTAAATCCACCAACTTTTCAGAATTTCTGCATATTCCAAAGGCTGTGATGTCAACAGAGTCATTCAGAGTGGTTTGATGTGAAATGGTTCATTGTAGAGAAACGTACACTCTGACTTACAGTGGTGGTGATAGGAACCAGGGGTCACCATATCTACAACATAAATACAGCCTTTTTACTTAGTATTCAAAACCACCAGTGAACCTACACGTGTCCTCTGAGCTTCATTTGTAATGTTGTTGATGCTAAAATAGTCATAAATCTGAAAAAATAAGCTTTCTTTTGGGACAACTTTGCCTTAGAACACCCGGCATGTACCCCTCCACCATGGATGGATTTAACGCCAAAACCTTATCAGAACTAGTGTAAAACAGTGTCTCAGGCATTGTATTCGTAACTATTTCATGGTCATTTCATGACTTTCTGTGAGGGAGCTTTAAGAGGTATTAAACTCTTTAGATGTCTGGTTCCCATCACCACCACTGTGAACAATTCTCATTTCTCAAGAAATTCCAGTGAACATTTCTCTTGAATGGCTTTGTTTACGTCCTATAGATTGAATTAGACAGAATCATTTGCAGAAATCACTCGCTGCACTTCCTGCGAAAGTTCACATTGAACGCTGCATGTTTTCTGGGTAACTCAGTTAAAATATAAACAACGTAATTTACAGTGGTTTGGTGTGAAATGCTCTGTTGCAGAGAAACTGACCAACTCAGAAAATGACTTACTGAAAAATGCTGTTTGCAGAGGTATTGAGCTCCTGTGCTGTGGAAGCTCCAAGTTTATACAGATGAAAGAGACCGATCAGGCATAACATCATGACCTTGTTTCTACACTCATTGTCCACCTTATCAGCTCCACTTACTGTATAGCTGCTCTTTGTAGTTCTACAGTTACAGACTGTAGTCCATCTGTTTCTCTGATACTCTGTTCTTCAGTGGTCAGGACCCCCATGGACCCTCACAGGTACTATTTTGGTGGTGGATCATTCTCAGCACTGTGTTAGTGTGTGTTGCGCTGGTCTGAGCGGATCAGACACAGCAGTGCTGCTGGAGTTTTTTAAACCCCTCAGTGTCTCTGCTGGACTGAGAATAGTCCACCAACCAAAAATATCCAGCCAACAGCGTCCTGTGACCACTGATGAAGGACTAGAGGATGACCAACACAAACTGTGCAGCAGCAGATGAGCTGTCGTCTCTGACTTTACATCTACAAGGTGGACTGACAAGGTAGGAGGGTCTATAAGAGTGGACAGTGAGTGGACACAGTGTTTAAAAACTCCAGCAGCGCTGCTGTATCTGACCCACTCGTACCAGGGATTTGCTTTGCATCAAGCAAAACCACAGTAATGCTATAATTTAGACAAAAAAGAGCTACTTGCCTTGGAAATCATGACCAAGCATCCACAAATTGGCCTTAATTCACATTGAAATGATTTCGTCCAGTGGGGGCAGTACAGCGAAAGCCATTTCTGAAGGATTCCGAACATTTGGTTTCCAACTTGATTGACTGCACTTTGATGTTCTTTCTTAATGGCTTCACACGAATCTGCTGCTGTGAGTCACCATCCCACCAGGCCAATTTCCACTCAAGAACGGCGAACGCTGAAGCCATGGGGAATTACCAATTAAGGAGACTCGATGGAGGCGACATTCTCCAAGAATGCATAGAAGGCAGGGGGAGGCAGCCTTGCACAGCAGTAAAAAATGGAGAACAGATTGATGTAAATAAGCAGAATTTAATTAAGCCATCCACTAATAACCTCCAAAAGCAGGATCCTTTAGAGACTGAGAGAGAGGCTCAAGTAAATGCTGCCCTAATGAAAGGTCCATTGTTGCGTATTGACCAAAACATGGTCTGAATAAAAGATATGGAGACGAGGTCAAAACACGTTTTGTTTTATTAAGCTTTTGAAAGCTTTCCGCTTGCCCTCGTTTCGGCAAGCTCGGCAGGATCATTCGTAAGTCCCTGCCACTGGAAGTTTCTAAAAGCAAATCTATAGAGGGATCTTTTTTGGGTGAAGTATCCAGAACAAAAGGTTCTTCCAAGGATTAATAAGCTCTGGTTGAGATTGTTTAACATGCAAATACAAATTGGTTTCCTAGTGTTCAATCCATCCATCCATCCATCCATTTTCTAAGCCGCTTCTCCGTCAGGGTCGTGGGGGGGAGCTGGAGCCTATCCCAGCAGTCTTCGGGCGGAAGGCAGGATACACCCTGGACAGGTCGCCAGTCCATCGCAGGGCAGACACACAGACAGTCACTCACACACTCACACCTAGGGACAATTTAGCACACCCAATTGGCCTGACTGCATGTCTTTGGACTGTGGGAGGAAACCGGAGAACCCGGAGGAAACCCACGCAGACACGGGGAGAACATGCAAACTCCACACAGAGAGGACCGCGGTCACCCAGCCGGGGAATCGAACCCAGGCCCTCCTTGCTGTGAGGCGATAGCGCTACCCACCACGCCACCGTGCCGCCTGTGTTCAATCCAGTACAATAAAAATATGTTGGCAAAAGCTGTTATAGTGTCAAAGCAGCTCACATCCATTCAGTTCTCACTCTGTACACCAAGAACATACAGTTCATTTCTAGGTTCTTCACTTGATTCTGATGTTTAAAAACTGTTTATCTGGTGTAGAAAGTATGTTTCATCTAGTTAAAAAAAACCTACGACATTAAAATAAACACAAATACAGGAAAAACAAAACAAGAACATTCAGCAAAGTTTAGGGACGCAGCCAAATTTCACGTAAGATTTTCGTCCGGAGACCGAAAGCAGCAAATTGACCAATTTTGGCAGAAACGTTTTACTGGCTGAATTATATTGGTATTTATTGCAGTGTTATAAAGTGTTTTAGCCATTAGAAACACACTTTTTGACCAAACAAACGGTTTTAAATCCACCTGAAAGTTTTATATTCAAGTAAACAAAAACAGTGACGATTTAAAAGGTCCACAACACATCAAATCAAATCAAAGACTTTACAGATACAGGTTATTTACAGATAATTGTAATGATAGTGAACATTTAAAAAGTGATTAAAACACTACATTTGCTTTGCTTTCCTGCACTGGTCAGCACAGGAGAATTCAAACAGTTTGAGCTGCAGCTGATCAACAGTGAAAATGTTGGCCGTGCGGCGCTGTTTCAAAGTTACAGTGAGGGAGATTTGACAACATTTATTCGGGAGAAGGTGCAACTTCTCCAAGAACTTCTTCACTGCAGGTTAGACACCACTTAATAACAGAAAATCGTGCTCGATATGCAGAGTAAGATGAAGCAAGAGGTGCAGAAAAGAAATTTCCTGAGTGCACAGCCATCCATCTGTAGGCTAAATGGCTGAACTCACAACAAATGACAGCCAAAGTGCAAAGTATGACTATGCCAGGCATCCAAACCCAAAGACGCAGCATGAAAATGATACCGGAGCACCAGTGCTGGACGAAGTACACAAATCATGTATTGGAGTTAAAGCAGAGACACAAAAGGTAAAATATTCCTCCAGTAAAAGTAGAAGTTCCTCCCTTTAGACCTCCACTTGAGTAAAAGTACTAAAGTATTTCCCTTCAAATGTACTTAAGTATAAAGTAAAAGTACTAAAAGAGTCATTCTGGCTCTGATCTGGTCCTGTTATCATTTTTATAACCAGACTGGCTTCATGAACTCATTTCAGGTGAAAGTCCTCCAGCGTCTCTCTTGGTAAACCAGTCTTTTAATAGAACGTCATTAATTAGTGACGCTGACGTCTATTAAAATGATCAGAAGCACAAAACACTGAAGGTAAACAGTTTCCATCAGGGAGAACCGAGTGGCTCTGAAATCACTTTTACACACAAGCAAAGTTTCAGTTTCAGATTTATCTACAACTTAGTTCCAAGTTTAAGTTGAATAAAAACTGGCTTTAATCTCAGGATCACAGATGAGCTCCTTTACTATGTTGATCTGTAGGCGTCTGTTCATAAACATAAACCAGCCCAAACTCATTTACTATAAAATGAAATGGTGTTTGTAGAAATTCAGAAAAAAGCCGCGTCAGTCTCGACTGCATATGTGGACATATTTCTATATTGAGCTCTATTTACACAAAGTTAGGTTAGTTCATCATTTATGTTGAACAGACTCTCCCAAAGTTTTACGCTGCTGCGCTGACGTTGAACCGCGTGCTGCACTGGGTCGGTATGACCAACAGGTCAAAACCAGCTCTAAACAAAGTGACCGCTGGGCCCTGATTGGTGCTCTGGCTTTGCGCTTCTTTCGTTTTGACATGTCACGTTTTTATACACACAGAAACCAAAAGGAGTGACAGATTTCTCAGAATGTAGGAGGAAAAAGTCGGATATTAGACTCTGAAATGTAGTGGAGTGAAAGGAAAAAGTCGCCCAGAACGGAGAAACTTCAGTACAGATACACCAAAAAAAAACTACTTAAGTACAGAAACTAATTACATTTACTCAGTTACTGTCCACCACTGCTGACCACCGATAAGGGCCGTGAGAGGATGCTGCCAGAGCCTCACACACTAACAACGGTCCTCAGAGACAGTGTGAAGAGGCCTCCTGACACCTGCCTCCTGTTCTGCTGCGAGACCACTGCCCTACATCTGAAGTTTGACCCTGGTGGCCAAGCTGCAAGGTTTCTCTTGTAGTCTCTCTGCTCAGTTGCTTCAGGTTCACTTAGTAACAACCTCACATGGAGGCTGATCGAGAGCTATTTCCGAGTCTGTCTTACTCCAAGACCAAGAGCTGAGACTGACTGCCGACTCAAGCACTACAACTCTAGTACATAGTGCCGTTTGTGGGGATAGAAATGTTGCGCTGTTTAAAGCTTCATGATACTTCAACATTATGATCCTTTTGTTTTTTTCCTATTTGTCATTTTTACTAAACCGAATTTGGGGCTGCTGCTTGTGCTGTTTGATGATTCAACTGTTTTGTTTTCCTCTTTGCTGTTTCTGATGACTCAAATGTTTTCCTATTTGTTGTTTTGTGCCCTCAGTGGTCCCTTGGTGATAAAGACAAAATACAATTGTTGACAAACAGATAAACGGCGTGGCCTGCTGTACGGCTGTGAGTCTCGATGTGGGAGCCGTTGATTCAGGCGTCACTGACGGAAGCTCTTCAGAAACCCATCGATCCAGCCTGGCCACATACGAACACTGGCTGACCCAGGTGGATAAATGCCCCTTGGGGATCGTGGGTAGTGAAAGCTGGACCAGAAGCACAGAGCTGTCAAAGCCACCAAATCAATCTCTCTCTCTGTCTCTCTCTCTCTCCCTCTCCCTCTCTCTCTCTCTCTGCACCTCTGCTTTCCACAAGGCTGAACATCTGAGCCTCATTCAACAGCTTACAGATAACCCTGCTGTCCAGGGCTGCTCTGGAGAATAGATTTTTCCAGCGCTCGACTGTTTGGGCGGTTGATTTTAAGCAAACTGAGTAACTCTTAAGACCAACGATGAAGGCACAGTGGAGTTCGAAAGTGGAAGAACTCCAGATCACAAACAACATCCATTTCCTCCCTACATTTTCAACATCGGTGGGATATCTTGCATTTTCACACCCATCATTTTAGAACATCAGCAAAGACATCAAAACTATGGAATACAGATTTATCGCTTCTGTCGGAACAAAATCTTGTATCTTAAAAATGGTAACTTGACAGGAGGAGGAAAAAACATATTTTTACTTTTAATGGAAATCAGTGGAACCAGACTTTTTCCCTAGTAATTTTGTGCCATTTCGTTTGGTCCGTTCATCATGACATTTACACCCAGTGTAAAGGACATCAGGCATTTTCAAAATATGTCAAATACTGAAAAATGATAATGTTTTTGTTTCGGCATCCGTGCTGTATATTGCAATGCCAAATCTAAAACGGGATGGGACGGCATGTGAAAAGTAAATCCACTTTGTATTCAAAGAAAAACAGAACAAAGACATGATATAAAATGTTTTACTTCATTGCTTCTGCATATCTGCTATTTCTAAAACTGATGCCTGCAACAAACGAAGTCGATACAGGAGCTATTTAAGAATAAAAACATTGTGGAATGTGAAAACGTCTTAAACAGGTGATGAGTCAACCTTTCAGATTGTTTACAGACATAATGGACATGTTCTCCAGGCTAAAGAAGAACAGGATCTTCAGGATTGTTACCAGTGTAAAGGCTAAAGTCAGTGTCTGTTATGTACTGCTATCAGTACTGTTGGACTGTTTAAGGTGGACTATTTAAGGGAAATTTAGCTTGGTACCAAGACATTAGCATACTACTAGCAATCTTTATGCTTGTTATGAAGAAAAGTACCATAATACACTGAAACAACATTAAACTGAGATGATACAATGCTTATCATAAATGTTAACAGAGAAATTTCTCACATTTGTGGGTTTCTTTGGTCTCTTGTTCAGCTGGTTTTTCTGTTTTTCTCTTAACACCCTGAAAAACCTCAGTTTGGAGGGCCATGTAGCCCTAACACTTCACCCTGCCCCTCTCTCTCAACCAAATTGGGACATGGCATGACGTGAAAGCGCAAAAAGACGGGCCCAAGATGTATGATGTCTGCAAAATCCATCCCAACACTTCTAACTTTTAAATGATTATTTCAGGCCTTACAGATCGACTCGTAGCAGCACACACACCATATGTTTACGTGTTTTTTCTTCTGACTCGGTAATGCCACCTCTTTCAGTTTCAACAAAAAATGTACATAGTGCCTGCGATGGACTGGAGACCTGTCCAGGGTGTATCCTGCCTACAGCCCAATGACCGCTGGGATAAGCAACAGCACCCAACCCCCCCCACCTCCCTCCCCCCCCGTGACCCTGAGGGAGAAGCGGCTTAGAAAATGTGTGTGTGTGTGTGTGTGTGTGCGCATAGTTCTTCTTTAAGCCTCCACATTTTATAATAATAGTGAAGATAATACTATGAATAAACATACATGGAACAATACAATGACCAAAACCGTGGCAAACAAACCGCAACATTAAATAAAATGTTCTTTGTCAGGTGCCTGAATTTCTATATCTGAACTGGTGCTGTATTTCTATATCTGTGCTCAGTCTTAAGGCTGTGCTCTATTTTTAATGTATTGTGTGGACAGATGAGTTTCATCAGGCAAACAAGCCCCAAGGTCATTGCGAACGGATTATCTCCAAAGAAGCAGAGTGTGTTTGTCAGCTCCCGAAATGTTGTTTTAGCTCAGCGTTAAATTTGATACAGATCCACAAATCCTGCTGACTCATGTCCACCCTGCTGGCTAATGTCACTTAAGGTTGCTGTCTGCTGTACCTGGCCAGAGGTGGCGTTACACATGAAGGGCTTCACTCTTCTGCACTTAAATGGCCCTTAAAATGGAAATCCTCTTATGTATAAAATTTAGCAGTAATTTGATAGTCCATATACACTTCCCAGTCCAAACAGTCAATATATGGAAACTAAACAGCAAAAACAGCCCATTTTGAATCTGTCATGTTTGTGACGTCACAACCACGAACACGCACCGATTCAGTGCACAGAGGTTCAGTCCCGATCATTCATGCTGAAGTTATAAGGCCCACTTTTTCACAGGGCAGCCAATCAGAACAGAGGTCATTTTCATATATCAAACTTAAGGGCACAGTAACAGAAACAGCCAGTTTTGTGATCTAAGGGATAAAGAGAGGCTAGAAATTGATCATAAGGCCTTCTGAGTGGTGCAACCATCTAACTGTTGGCCCTCTCAGGAGATCACGAGTTCAATCCCAGGTGTTTCTACAGTCGTCCAAGAGAGCACAACTGGCCTCGCTCTTTCTGGGTGGGTAGGACAACCCTCCCCGCCCCCTCCATCACTGAACACAACACTAGCCAGCTCAGGCGTCTGTTAGCTGAAGCAACAGAAATGGTGATTGGTGCTTTCTGGGTGACCTGTGATGCTGTGTGAGCAGTATTGAAAAGCTACGGTGACGTTTCACAGGTCTCGGAGGAAGCACCATGTGCTTTTATTGTAGTGTTAGCTCCTTCCTCTTCTGCCACATCTTCAGCCTGTACTTGTGTCTTGTCCTTAGCTCCGCCCCTGCCGTTGTTCTCGGCTGTCTCTCGTCGTGAGTGTTTACACATATACTGGTCTGTTCATCTTGATGATGCAGTGGACATCACTGTGGCCCCATAGCTGGAAGGACCTGGGTTCAGTTCCCCAGCTGGGCAACCAAGGTTGTTTTAGAAAATGCGTGTGTGTTCGTTCCTCTTGTTCTTTAACTCTTGTGCTTGTTCTTGGTTCGTCTTCCCAGTTCGTTCTCTCCCGCTCATCGTTCTTGTTTTCAGTTCCGTGCTTTAATTTTCGTGGCTATACTTGCGCTCAAGTTTCATGTTTTGGTTTGTGTTTATAGTGTTTGGTTTTCACTGCTCACGTTTCTTTGTATATGTCTAGAGTTAACGTTCGCTGGCTCTCTGGTGGTCCGTTACATTGTCTGTACCACCGTGTTTTTTGTTTAATTCATGGATCCACACACCATTTACGTTTTCTGAATGTTCAGGTTAAGACGCTTGTGCCTGTATCCCATCTCCTTGTCTGCCTTGGCACCCCCAGTGTTACCAGTACATGTCATGAGGGCCAAGGAAGGTAGATTTTGATAGATTTTGGTAGATTCTGTTATTTAGCCAACTATACTATTCATACACCCAATGTTTGGTGAGGGGAAGTATATACATCATGCAGACACCCTGGATAAAGTGCTTTTGGTAAATAAACAAATAATGTTTCCTGTGAACTTGGAAAATGTACTTTCCGATAGCACCAGCAATCTGTTCATGATGAATTGCCGAGCTGTGGAGTATGACTAAGCGTTTATGCGTTTACAGTCTCTACAGGCCACCTGAGTGAACAGTTATTACCGTGCTACAGTAAAGACCTGCCTCACTTCTCCATCTATGACTCTGCTAACACCTAGCCATAATATACTCTGACTGCTTCACATCATTTCAAACACAACACGGATATAAATATATAAAAGATGCAATCTGTTTAAGTTTATATTGCAAAGTTCTGAGGCTGTTTTTGAGTTGGTACTTCATTCACAACGCAGTTCTCTAGCTGAGATGTAAACAGAGTCATTCAGAGTGGTATGGTGTGAATATGTAATGTTGATGATGGTGAAATAGTCATAAATAAAAAAAAAAAACTGTTTTGCCTTGCAACTCCCTGTCCACCACGAATTGATTTTAAAATGGTTTCGGTCTAAAATGTATACATCTCAAGTCTATCATAAAACATAAGACAGCATATTCATAATCATTTCAGGTGGAAGGGGAATATTCATGGAAAATAAGTAGAAAAACAACAGGAGTTTTCAAAAACTGGAAATCAAAACATGACAGAAAAACTGAGATTCCTAACAACCACCTGGAAGATGTGGTTGACACCAAAACTGCCCCCATCAGATAAACAGCACTGAAAGCTTTGATCTCTGAGAGAGAGGAGAAGATCAAGCTGCTTCAGATCTGAAAACATCCACAGGAGTTTCTGTCCATCCTTCCACTGTGAGAAGACCACTCAGCGCTGTGGGTCTGAAAGGACGTGTAGCTGTTCAAGAAGAACCTCACTGAGAAAAGGAGACGGACACATCAAACAAAGAAGCTGAACAGTGGACTGAGTCCAGACCTCAACATCACTGTTGTTTGGGGTTATTTGGATCGGGAGAAGCAGAAAATCCAACCAACTTCTAAGACTGAACTTTGGAGGTGTGTCTGAGAAACTTTTGTTTTTATTTTCTGCATTGAACATACAAGGCTGGTGGGCAGGGGGCGGAGGGTTGTGGTGGATTGAAACTTAAAATGCGGCTTGTAAGGAATATAGAGAAGTTTGAAAATGGTCATGTGAAAAACCATCATGACTGCTTTTGGTACATCAATCCTGTGAAATATCACATACAGTTCAAAATTCTTCTGCTCACCTATAAAGCTCTTTACAACCTTACCCCTTCCTACCTGTCTGATCTTCTTCTTCCCTATAAACCTTCCCGCTCTCTCAGGTCGTCTTCAGCTGGACTACTTACCGTCCCTCCATCTAACCTCCAAGGCTTGGTGACCGAGCCTTCTCCAGATCTGCCCCTAGACTCTGGAACTCTCTTCCACTACTGGTCAGACAATCCAATTCACGCTCCATATTCAAGTCTAACCTGAAATCTTATCTTTTCGCACTTGCCTATAACCTCCCTCATGCCTTCAATGTCTGCCCCGGTCACTGTACAGCATTTCTTATATAAACTGGTCTGCCCCACCAAACTCATCACCTGCCCTGAGTCTGCTACGCTCCTTCATGTGACCTCCCATACACTGTCTTGTCTTTTTGTTTGCATTATTGAGCTCTTGTTGTCTGGGTTAAGTGTGTTATCTATGTACTCTGAATTGTAAGCGTCTTTGGGACCTTGATAAGGCGCTATATAAAAATAAAGAATTAATTATTATTATTATTATTATAAATCCACACAAAATAGCTCAAGAAAATGTCGGATCTGGTTTTTTTTTTGACAACCCCCTCCCAGGTGGACACTGTATTGACCTACAAACTCCTGCCCTGACATTTCCAGGAAACAGCCACCGCTTGCTGTGAAATAACCGGGGCAAACTGTCCCAAACACTGTACCCTGCATATTTACGTAAAGCTTTCATCATTCACCAAAATACAGAATAAGACAACCCACTGAGCCATGAGGCGCCCACGCACAAAACATGCAGTGACTAAGCTCTTAATACGAGCGCATGGGAACCCAGTGAATACCTCAAGGAGGAACAGAGAAGACGTGGAAGAAGAGAAAGGAGATTTGCATTTCAATGACCTTCTATCATTAGCCCACATATTGCAGCAGCACTCTGTCTCAGTTACTGCATTACTGCACTGCTCTGCTTTCCTCTGGTCACATCCCCTTGAAGGGGAACTCCACTGATTTTTTAAAAAATCTCTACATAATTCAGACTTTGCGATGCAAGCAAGTCATTCACATTGATGTGAAGTGGTTCGTTGTAGAGAGACGTACAGACCCAGATTTCTTTGCAGTGGCGGTAATGGGAACCAGATGTCGCCATGACTACGACACAAATATAGACATTTTATTTACCATCCAAATCCACCTACACATGACATGAGTTCATATTGATAATGGTAAAATCGCAATAAATCCGAAGACAGTCGTGTGCAAAAGTTTGAGCACCCCGGCCAAACGTGGCCCGTGTAAAAGCTGTGGCGCATTGTCCATTTTATGTTCCCACAAGGTCAAACCCGGTCATTTTCTCTGTGCACTCTCCAAAAAAAAACCGATACAACACTGTCACTGGGGCAGTCCCCCTCTTGTCACTGTGGTGGTACCCTCAAGGGTACATGCCGGTACCTTTAGTCAGGGAACCTAACTGAACCAGAATCCACTGAAACGATGTGTTCTAAGCTGGGCTGACTCCACACACCCGCCTCGCCTCCAGGCTTTTATTCTACTGTTCTGATTTAAAACATTTGGTTATGAAAAGGTACAAATACCAACTTTTCTACTTGGAAGAGCTCATGTAAGGTCCACCACTGGACCTTAAAACCACTGCTGTACCGTTGAGGGTACACTTCCATTGTTTGTACCTTGGTGAATGAATCAGGTACCTGCATAATAGCTTTATTTCTAACAGTGTAGACGATGTGTTCACTTATTTCCACTTAAATATTCAACATAACATGTAATTTTGCTTTGAATCTTAGTGATTAAATTAGGGAACAACTTTGAGAATGAATGGTGGCATTCCACTTAATAGGAAAAACAATGCTTTACTGTTTAACAGGGCAGTGAATGTTTTCTGAATTCCATATTTATGAACCTCTGCCAACATTATGATTTCTGGAAATTGAAAGAATGTTAGCTAATTTATGATGCATTCAACTAAACCAGTGGTATTTTTACCCCATATTATAACTGTTCTACCTGAAATGCTGGTCTTAAAATAAGACGTAGGCCAGGGTGCAGAGGAGTCGCTGTTGCCAACAGAAACCGCTGCACTTCCAATCCTTTTCCACCTGTGGAGCTCGGCCTGCCGCTCCAAGAAAGCACTGATCAGCCAATCTAGCTGCTGCAGTTCTCTGCTCAGGCGGTTGCAGTTATCCCAGCATTAGTTAAGGTTAGTTAGACTGGAAAAACTGTCATAAGGAGTGCAGTTGACATAGGGAAATGAAATAGGCATTCAATGAAAAAAGATTTAAATAGAGGATTTAAACAGTGAACGAGCAGTCACACAAACGTGCGTCCAGTTCAGCCAGAAATGCCGTTGACCCATGAAAGCTTTGTTGGCAGGTCAATAAGCACATTATATGCAAACCCAACTTGGCGGGAATGAAACGATGAGCGTGCTAAGATTCCCAAAACTGCTGAAACTCTGCCGCTTCCTCAGAAAACATGAACTGTTCCAGGCCTTTGTCAGAGTGCCTCTCATCTTAGCCACCAAATTGGCTCGGACGCCTTGATTTGGACGTCTAGCAGGTGGAGGCTGCTTTGTGTTGTTTCACATCAGAGGTGCTTCACAAGCTCTGCGGGGAGCAGCAACGCGTACAAGCAGCCAAGCAATTACAGTCACCACGTTTGAGCTTTGTTGGCAAGTGAATAGGCGGGCAAGACAAAGGGGATGGAAAGGAAGCCAGCTTAATAATGTATATATTAAAAAAGTCTGCAGAAATGGAGACAATAAAACAATGGATGTCCCCTTTTACATAAGACAAAAGACATCTGCAGGCTATGGTATGAATATCATAGCAGGATGTATTCTGCATGCATCACAATGTATTGGGCTGCATTCAACCACACTGACTTCACAATATTATGTTTTAATGTCCTATATTTCACTACTGGGTGTGAATAATGTACAAATCTAATGTCATAGATAAAAGAAAAGGCTTTCTTCTGAAGCACATTCCGAATCGTTTGTTGGGCTGCTAATTGTATGTTCTGTCCAAACTCATTTCCAAGAAAGTTGGGCCAGTATTTGAAATGCAAATAAAAGAGAAAGCAATGGTTTGTAGATCTACTTTGGCCTGTATTTAAAAGAAAGTAAGATCATGAAAGTTTTATCTTATCAACTTCACCGTTTTTTGTAAATATACTCATTCAGAAATGTGTGCCTGTAGTGCAGTCCTAAAAAGTTTACACCAACTTGAGCCTAGGAATGTTGTGGAATGTTCTGAAATGATTTTAGCCAGAAATCATTTGAACCTAACGATCAACCAGTGTGTTTACATGCACTTCTGAGAACTACAGGAAATAAGATTTTGTCAGTAATGCAATCAATGTGTTTACTTGAGTAATCAGATAACGAGGAAACTCCAGGTCTACAGGAGTCAGACAGTAATCAGATAATGGGGAAACTCCAGGTCTACAGGAGTCAGACAGTAATCAGATAATGGGGAAACTCCAGGTCTACAGGAGTCAGACAGTAATCAGATAATGGGGAAACTCCAGGTCTACAGGAGTCAGACAGTAATCAGATAACGGGGAAACTCCAGGTCTACAGGAGTCAGACAGTAATCTGATAATGGGGAAACTCCAGGTCTACATGAGTCAGACAGTAATCAGATAATGGGGAAACTCCAGGTCTACATGAGTCAGACAGTAATCAGATAATGGGGAAACTCCAGGTCTACATGAGTCAGACAGTAATCTGATAATGGGGAAACTCCAGGTCTACATGAGTCAGACAGTAATCAGATAATGGGGAAACTCCAGGTCTACATGAGTCAGACAGTAATCTGATAATGGGGAAACTCCAGGTCTACATGAGTCAGACAGTAATCAGATAATGGGGAAACTCCAGGTCTACAGGAGTCAGACAGTAATCAGATAACGGGGAAGCTCCAGGTCTACATGAGTCAGACAGTAATCAGATAACGGGGAAACTCCAGGTCTACAGGAGTCAGACAGTAATCAGATAATGGGGAAACTCCAGGTCTACATGAGTCAGACAGTAATCAGATAACGGGGAAGCTCCAGGTCTACATGAGTCAGACAGTAATCAGATAACGGGGAAGCTCCAGGTCTACATGAGTCAGACAGTAATCAGATAATGGGGAAACTCCAGGTCTACAGGAGTCAGACAGTAATCAGATAACGGGGAAACTCCAGGTCTACATGAGTCAGACAGTAATCAGATAACGGGGAAGCTCCAGGTCTACAGGAGTCAGACAGTAATCAGATAACGGGGAAACTCCAGGTCTACAGGAGTCAGACAGTAATCAGATAATGGGGAAACTCCAGGTCTACAGGAGTCAGACAGTAATCAGATAACGGGGAAACTCCAGGTCTACATGAGTCAGACAGTAATCAGATAACGGGGAAACTCCAGGTCTACATGAGTCAGACAGTAATCAGATAATGGGGAAGCTCCAGGTCTACAGGAGTCAGACAGTAATCAGATAATGGGGAAACTCCAGGTCTACATGAGTCAGACAGTAATCAGATAATGGGGAAACTCCAGGTCTACATGAGTCAGACAGTAATCAGATAACGGGGAAACTCCAGGTCTACATGAGTCAGACAGTAATCAGATAACGGGGAAGCTCCAGGTCTACAGGTGTCAGACAGTAATCAGATAACGGGGAAACTCCAGGTCTACAGGAGTCAGACAGTAATCAGATAATGGGGAAACTCCAGGTCTACAGGAGTCAGACAGTAATCAGATAATGGGGAAACTCCAGGTCTACATGAGTCAGACAGTAATCAGATAATGGGGAAACTCCAGGTCTACATGAATCAGACAGTAATCAGATAATGGGGAAACTCCAGGTCTACAGGAGTCAGACAGTAATCAGATAATGGGGAAACTCCAGGTCTACAGGAGTCAGACAGTAATCAGATAAAGGGGAAACTCCAGGTCTACAGGAGTCAGACAGTAATCAGATAAAGGGGAAACTCCAGGTCTACAGGAGTCAGACAGTAATCAGATAATGGGGAAACTCCAGGTCTACAGGAGTCAGACAGTAATCAGATAAAGGGGAAACTCCAGGTCTACATGAGTCAGACAGTAATCAGATAACGGGGAAACTCCAGGTCTACATGAGTCAGACAGTAATCAGATAAAGGGGAAACTCCAGGTCTACAGGAGTCAGACAGTAATCAGATAATGGGGAAACTCCAGGTCTACAGGAGTCAGACAGTAATCAGATAATGGGGAAACTCCAGGTCTACAGGAGTCAGACAGTAATCAAAAAAATACACACACACACACATTTTCTAAGCCTCTTCTCCCTCAGAAGGTGCTGGAGCCTATCCCAGCGGTCATTGGGCGGAAGGCAGGATACACCCCGGACAGGTCGCCAGTCCATCACAGTATATATACACATATAGAAACTGCCCAAAATGACTTGGAAAAAAGTCTGATTCCATTGACTTACATTAAGAGTAAAGTGTGTTTTTTCCTTCTCCTGTATTTGGTTTTTATCACTGCTCCTTTTGCTGCGTCTCACGCCAACACTGCTCGCTTATTTCCGGTACCGCCATCCGTTTTCGCTCATGTGCAGACTGAGTAATCTGAAAGAGATCAGAGTAAGAGTTTACAGCACAGATATCCGATTACTGAGCTCTCTTTACTGTATTTTTTTATCTGATTTCTAGACTGTAGAGCATGTGGTTACATGCCCATCAGAAGCACTGATTATGATGGGATTACTGCGTGCATTTTAAACACACTCAATGTTTTGGAAAGTATCCATTTATGCCTTTATCATTCAAAAATAATGCACAGCACTTTTATACAAATACTGACTAGTAAGACTTAAAGTGGCACTCGCCACAATGACAAATGCAACTATTGTTAGATCTGATTAAACATGCCTACGCACCTCCTATAGCATTGCTGCGGTGGTCCCTAGAGTGAAATTTTCTAGTTTCTAAACTTGGAAAAGCTCTCCTAATGATGTGCCTTGAAGCTGGGAGGAGCTTTTGAAAAAAAAAAACAACTGCTAGTGAATGTTACTGCTGAACATCTGCTTGCAGCTGGAACGTCCTCACTATTGTACACCGATCAGGCCTAACATTCTGACCACCTCCTTGTTTCTACGCTCATTGTCCACTTTATCAGCTCCACTTACTGTATAGCTGCACTCTGTAGTTCTACAGTTACAGACTGTAGTCCATCTGTTTCTCTGATACTCTGTTACCCTGTTCTTCAGTGGTCAGGACCCCCATGGACCCTCACAGAGCAGGTACTATTTGGGTGGTGGATCATTCTCAGCACTGCAGTAACACTGACGTGGTGGTGGTGTGTTAGTGTGTGTTGTGCTGGTCTGAGTGGATCAGACACAGTAGTGCTTCTGGAGTTTTTAAACACTGTGTCCACTCACTGTCCACTCTATTAGACACTCCTACCTTGTAGATGTGAAGTCAGAGACGACAGCTCATCTGCTGCTGCACAGTTTGTGTCGGTCATCCTCTAGTCCTCTATCAGTGGACACAGGACGCTGTTGGCTGGATATTTTTGGTTGGTGGACTGTTCTCAGTCCAGCAGTGACACTGAGGTGTTTAAAACCTCCAGCAGCACTGTTTTGTCTTTCACTAGCTCTATCTCAGTTTTATTTATTAGCCTTTGCATCAGAGGCTGGTAGTCACGATTGGGAGACACCACAGAGATTCCCAATAGCTGTATAATGTATTAATGTAACATATTATGCTGTACTTACAATACACAGCATATGATAAACCATCATAAACCATAAACCATCATTCAACCGGATTTCGCAGGGAACCCCCTTGTAACACCTCTAAGTGGGCAGCTGAGGAGGGAGGACGTGTGTTCCCGTCGCAGAGCTGGCCTGATGTAAGTGCACTGTTAGAACAAGCTCAGGAATCATATTTGTTTATTATGCAACATCAGAATCATCGGTGAGTTAAACTCTCAGCGCAGCCCAACCGGACTTGAACACTGAACGAGTGAACACACTCTGCAAGGGTGGTTAATTGGGATCTAAGAATAACGCTCTGGAGTGCGCATGTTGAAAGCAGCGCTGGGTGAGCGTGTGGGTGGGCGTGGGCTGCTGGAAGAGCAGGCCGCCGATAGGTGTGTGTGGGTGAGGTGACAGTGGAGAGGGCCAGCGTCACTCTGCCTGTCTCCAAAACGATAAACCAGAAATGAGGGGCAGCACAGGACAGTTTGACTACAGTAAGGGGTGGAGCCTGTCTTTTCAGCCAGGACAAAACCTTGCATCTCCAAAAAGATTCTTCCAGGAGAAGGAAAAAAAACTTTGAATGGAAGTTAATGGAAGAACAGCATTTTGGACCATCTGATATGAAGCTTTCCATCTCGCCAAAATCGGCACGTTTCGGTGTTTAGTTTAAGCTTTATGTCCGTAGTCTTGACTAAATGTTGTTCACTAAATGAAGCTGCAGGTCTGGTCTACTGCCACCATCAGGTGAAAGGAAGAACTGCAATGTACTGGCTGGTGGGCCACTTATAATACCGGGGGCCAATTAATATCTGTCCACGGGCTACATTTGGCCTTAGACAGCAGCTGATAGCTAAATGTGGTGACTTGGTGGTGGTGTGTTAGTGTGTGTTGTGCTGGTCTGAGTGGATCAGACACAGCAGTGCTGCTGGAGTTTTTAAACACTGTCCACTCTATTAGACACTCCTACCATGTAGATGTAAAGTCAGAGACGACAGCTCATCTGCTGCTGCACAGTCTGTGTTGGTCATCCTCTAGTCCTTCGTCAGTGGTCACAGGACGCTGTTGGCTGGATAGTTTTGGTTGGTGGACTATTCTCAGTCCAGCTGTGACACTGAGGTGTTTAAAAAGTCCAGCAGCACTGCTGTGTCTGATCCACTCAGACCAGCGCCACACACACCAACAATATATTCATAAATATGGTATGTTTTGGCTTAAATCCAAGTCAATACAAACCCTCATATAAAGAAATACACACAAAGTCCAGCTCTTTCTCTCTTTTTCTCCCAAACATGAGTCCTTTTGTGGAAAACAAATCGCGCCACACTCACCCTACCTACACCTTTGATCCCGTCCACTCTGAGCAGTGATGAAGTCATTACTAACACTGCTGCCCTGACCACCAGCATCCCCACTGCCCTCTCTATCTGCACCCGAGACACTCATCACTCCAATTTCCTTTTTAATCACACTGCCCTCCACCTCACACACTCTCCGCCAGCCAGGCTAATCACTCGCAGGTCAAAGTCCAACTCCACACTGACCGCCTAATTTCAGTAATTCTGGGTGTGGACACTAGAGGCTGAATGAATTCAGCACGTTACTCTATTCAGGCTGGATTACGAAGACTGGAATGGTTATCCGAGTTCACTGCTGCTAATAAAGTCATTAAGAGGCTACAAACAGATTGTTTTACCTCACCAGTCATAATTTAGTTGTTTATGATCAACTTCCAAATTCTTTGTCTTCCACTGAAACAGGCTGATTTCATTACCTTTAAGACTGATATATGTAAATGAGCTCTGTTCTGATTGGCTACTGCGTGTTAGGCCTCGTTATAATGGAGTCTGAACTAAAACAATCCTTCTAAAAAGAATTAACAGGGCTAAACTGCTGTAGCCTGAACAGCTGGATATACAGTTGTGTGCACCCCAGTCAAATTGGTGGTTGGTGTAGTGTAGTGGGTAACACCTTCTACGCTGCAGACTGGGGTTCACTATACCAAGAGTCCTTGGGCAAGACTCCTAACATTACCTTCGCCTACCTGTGTAAAACAATCAAATTGTAAGTCGCTCTGGATAAGAGCGTCAGCAAAATGCCATAAATGTTTTTGTTGATTTTTTTTTAGGGGGGGTTCCCCAATTTTCGCCCCAATTTAGTTATCTCCAATTTCACCCACTAGTTAGGACTCCCCCAGTCACACGATGGTACCAATGACAGGAAGGCGAACACAGGCTTCCTCTGAGACCTGTGAAGCGCCACTGCATCTTTTCGGACTGCTGTAAACACTATTTTCTCGATTAATCGATTGGTTGTTTGGTCTATAAAATGTCAGAAAATGGTGAAAAATGTTGATCAGTGTTTTCAAAAGCCCAAAATTGCATCCTGTAAATGTCTCTTTTTTTTTTTTTTACCCCAAACCTAAAGATATTCAGTTTGGTGTCACAGCGGAGTAAATAAACCACAAAATATCGAAGTTTTGGAAACAGGAATCAGATAAATTGTACTTTATTTTTCTTTTTAATCACTCAAACAAATTATTTGATTACCAAAATAGTTGGCAATTAATTTAATAGTCGACAATTAATCGATTAATCGTTGCAGCTCTATTGTCTACAGAGACAACGTACCTGCTTGTTACTAGCTGTTAGCTGGATAAACATCTTTTTGGAGTGATAGTCAGTTCACAGAGAGACAAATAACCACGAGACAGTTTAAACTGAGCGTTGTGGTGATTTTAGCATGCAGTTTACATCAGACAGGCTGTGTGCTTTTGCCCTTGAGACTGAAACATGTTTCTGCTTTGCATGTCACACCACAGAGCTCAACTTATTATGGCAATGATTTGTCAACTAATCTTTTCCCATAAAAATCAATATCATGCAGTTTCCAATGCAATACAACTCTTAAAACAAGCAAGAAAAATGCTTTTCCAGGATATGGTCCCTTAAATCAATGTCTGCAGACTCTGGAGAAGATGAGGGAGGAAGAGCGTAAGTGTTTCATCAAACGAGTGACAGCCCCCCGCTGATATCACGCGGGAAGAACGGCGAGTGACTGATGGGACTTCTCACATCTGCTTGTATCTCTGAGTGCATACCTGAGCTTCCCTCTCATTCACTGCCTCTTTGTCGCACCCCTCATTGATCCGAGACGCCGAAGAGGCGATAGGGTGATTAATTAAAAAGGTGAGAGGCATGTGGCGGCCCCCGAGGATTAGAGCTGGGCTGGAACGGAGGTGTCAGTCACACGCGTGGCCAGAGGAGAACAGAACCGTCAGCACTTCTCATTAATGGAAGGGGATGTAGTTAGAGCAGCAAAGTTAAGGCTGCTGAAGGATGATTAAAGTGTTCGCTATTGAGAGATTACATACAGCATCTCATTCTGTTGGAACAGATGCATGTTTGCTGGTCACTTCTAACACATTGGCTTGGCTTTAGAGGGAAATTCGACCCATCTTTCATCAGTTCTAATTACCTAATGAGTGGGAGTGTCGTTCAGAGTGGTTAGAGGTGAGCTTCATTATAGGGAAACCGATTTCTTTACAGTGGCGGTGATGGGAACCAGGGGTCACGATGACGACAACACAAATATAGACATTTTATTTACTCTCCAAAGCCACCAGTGAACCTACACGTGTCTTCTGAGTTTTGTATGTAATGTTGATGGTGAAATAGTGGAAAATCTGGAAGAACACCCTCCGCCATGAATGGATTAAAATAAATGGATTTAAAAACAGAACTGTGCTAAAAACCAAGTGTCCGACGTCAGGCAGGGAATTCATAACCGTTTCATGTAATAACGGTCTGTGAGGGAGCTTTTAGAGGTGGACGTCTGGTCCCTATCGCCACCACTATGATCAGTTCTGACTCAGTAGGTTTCTCTAGAACAGAAGATTTCACACCAAACCGCTCTGAAAGCCTTTGTTTACATCTCAGCCATTTAATCATGTAGAACCACTGAAACATCAGGGATTTCCCCTTTAACACACATCTTGGATGGTCGTAAGTGGACGGCTCTTACTGTATGCAAGTATCTAACTGATCACACCACTTGCCTCAAACCATGTCCAGTTCAAATAATCCCAGACAGACTTAAGCCTTAGACTCAAAGCTATCCGACTGGTTTCTGCTGATTTTTTTGGGCGACTGAAATATTGGGGATCACACACTGGTCAATTTTCAAGCTGCTGCTGAACTGACGGAACTCTCGCAAACTCTCGCAACTAGGAGACGCAAATAAACGTGGAGCTGCTGCTCTGCTGCTTGCGCTGATACAGTAAAGAAGCAGCAGGTAAACATGTTTAAGAGGCTCATGGATTTAAAAATGTGATCAGTTTGGTTTTTTGTATATAAACTCAGTTGTTTTTGTGCCTTAAACTCGGCTCAGTAAAAAGCTTCGCTCCACACGTGAGAGACTTTTCACCAATTTTCTTTGTTTAGTTGCTGCATTTTCTTCTTTTGCACTCTCGGCTTTCATTGGACGTTGCAGGAGAGGAACAAGAAACACAGTTCCATTAGAGTATGGTATCGTTGCCAAGCAACCACAGACTGCTGAAAGATGGGAGCATTCAGTCGCGCATCACTGTATACTGTGGTCATTTCATGACCTTTTTAAGGTTGTATAGCAACGATCATATCATAAACACTATTTAATGCAAACATGTTTCACTTTCTAAGTACTTCAGAACTTACAAACCAACGCTGCCGTTTCGGGCTCAGCCCCATTTGGCTTTAATGCTAGAATTTCAAAACTTTGAGAGAATGGAGCCATTTGGGATTCAGCCTGAGGTTGATGCCACTTCTGACTGAAACACGGACATTTGAAGCATGCAAGCCATTAAGGATTCATAGGTAGTGTTACCAGCTATTCCTGAGTGGCCCACTGCCAATGTAGTACCAATAATCTATACGAGCTCAAATTAGGTGCGATGCTTTAGCGCAACAACGAAACGTGCTTCTGTTTCCATGGTGCAGACTGGTGACCACTTCTCCAGTAAAGCATGAATAAATAAAATAAATACATAAATCTGCAAGTAATTGGAAGGTAATTAGCAATCAGCATGTGCTTTAATGACTGATTAAGAGAGTAATCTTGTGGGGAACGCAAGGCACAACCTAACACCCCGTAAAATATGACCGATTTTTCTGTAGTCAAAGAGATTTGAGGAGGATGTAGCTCTGGTCGTTTTCATGTAATGCCATAACAATATCAGTGAATCTTCAGAGCTTTCTGAGGTTCTACCATGAAGACTGTTTTTGTACTATTAAAGTCACTGTTTTCATCATAAATGGGGTTAATTATCAAGTTGAGACCTCAATATCACCGAATTGCACAAAGCCAGTTTCTAAGACTGAACTTTGAAGGTGTTGAAAAATATCCCTTTAGATTTCTTTGACAAATTGGAAGCAAAGTGTCCTGAAAAGAATGGAAGCTGTAATGAAGGCAGTGGGTGGACACATTGAATTATATTTATTTGATGCTGTGACATGATTCATTTTGCATTTACATGGTGCCGTTGACGGTTAGCGTTCGATTTTTGAGACTTCAGGAGGAAAAGGTGAGTGCTGAAAGGATTCTCTCCAGCTTATGGCTAACTTTTAGTTACCCATGTAAAACTAAGATTTATAGAATCATTAAAATACACACACATTCACATTGACTTGAACAAGCTAATGAAATCAATTATTCAGCGTCATTGGTTACACTAGCCAATGAGAACGACAAAGCAGTACATCCTCATTTTCAATCTGCTTAATCCTGCAGAAAAGCCCACAGTAGACTGTTGAGGGAAGAACAAAGCTTCTAATGCCCCCTATAGGGCCCCTATAATGAGCACCTATGAAGACCATTTACACGGTCACCTGGAAAAAGCATATGGGCTAGCTTTTTTTCCCAGGACTTCATGCGATCTCTTGGCACTTACACATGTTGTGCATCAACAGATTGTACATTCATAATTCATAATGTCATTTTCATTCACATTCATATAATGAAAAAGTGCTTTGTATCCCAGGGATGCAAATTCCATTCCATAGACATACAACACTTACACACTACAGTCAGAAATGGATCCACTATGAGCTTAAATATAAAGATAGCAAAACAGGCTTAAAGTGGCAATATACCATTTTGGAGAACAACTGTTCCCACCCCCACCAAATTTGTTGACGCACATGCTCAACATGCTTTTTTGGATCTTTGTAGCCATAAAACCCTTGAAAATCAAGCAAATACCATGATATAAACAGAGTGAACAACTGCACAGCAAGTAATGTAACTAATGTTAGCTTGGTAGTGGGTTAGCAAACTGTTACACTTTCTGCTGTGAAGCAGTTGCTATCACACGCATTCACAAACAGAACAAAACAGTATGACCTGTTGATTCTGTGAAACAGCAAACGTGTTGCCCACCTGTCCAGCAGGAGCGACCTCCTCATCCGTTTTCATGCATTTCAACTCAAAAAAGCCAAAGTCAGCTTCTTCTTTGCCAGCTTCTTGTTCAGATTTTCCCATTCTACCTTAAGTGGTGTGTGCATGCTGTGTGGGTGGTCACTGTTTGGGGAGGGCAAAACTAAATTTGAGGAGGACCGACATTAACAGGGTGGCACTAACATGCACACGTGGCCATCCCGGCTAGGATACCAAGTTCAGATTATGCACACACGGAGGCGTGGCTTCATTCTTTGCTCAGGACGCTGTTGCTGCACTACATGTTCTTACATAGAAAACATTTATTATATGATATATAAATATGTATCATTTATTATAATACATTATAATATATTATGTTTGCTACTATATTAAAAAGTTTAACATGTGGAATAGATCACCTTTAAAAACATTTCCGTCTATTAACCAATGAGATACAGATCCTTAAAGCAGTGGTTCTCAGCCTATTCAAGTCATGTAATTATACACCTATATTACCGTCAATAACAGAGCACTGTATTGGAGCATATAACCATAAGAGCTAGTTAGGTGGTAGTTGGAAGAGCTAGTAAGTACAGCCTCCACATGAGGGGGTTAGTTTTAACAAAAGAACCCATAAACAATTCTCCATACTCCTCCAAAAAAAGTTAAGTTTTCAAAGTTCGTTAAAAATTATACTATTGATGCCATGTTAATTAAAATATTTCAAATTTGTCATGCTGTTCTTTATGGTAAAAATTAAACTTCCCTACTGATTGACAGTGATTATTATTATGTATATATTTTTATGTATTTATACTGAAAAGCTTGTGTTTCAAAGAACATAGAGCTGCACTGAACCGTGTTGGCATCAATTTACTAAAGCTTTCTAGAAAATCTTTCAGCTAGTCTCTCTCAGGCTGTTGCACTCAAGCCGCCTATGGGGTGCGTAACGTTGCCACATTTGGCTGAATAGTTCATAAACAGCAGCTGCTCAAAATAAAAGCATTTTCATATGTAGCAGAGACGTAGTCTACTTTGAAAAAATGAATCTTGCTCAAATATTTTCTTCTTTATCAGAAAACAAAAGGCGTTTGGTTGAGCTCCACGCTCTCTTTCCACGTCTGAAGGAAGTGGAAGGAAAATCAATTTGCGGACTTTAAAATGAATCAATAAGATATGCTGCAGGCTTCGCCGGGCTGGGCTGGTATAAGCTGTCAATGTCAGATTATTGCCTTGGACACACCACAGCTACTAAATCAGTTTAGAAGGCCTTCTGTCATTTCCCATTACCCACTGTTAGGACACTTAAGTGGCGTCCTGGCATAAAGACAAGGTCTCTGTGACTAATGAATTTTTATAAATATATATTTTAAAATGTAGTATAAAATCAATGATATAAAAAATCAATGTATAAAAAGATTCATGGTTATTTTTTGTAAGTTCCCAAGTTAAACCTCTTAAATATTTTATATTAAAAATGGTTTCTCAGATTTCAAAAACTGGTTTTGCTGTTTTATAGATGCAGAGCGACTATGGACAGTAACTGAGTAACTGAGTAAATGTAATTAGTTTCTGTACTTTAGTATTTTTCCTGTATCTGTACTGAAGTTTCTCCGTTCTGGGCGTCTTTTTCCTTTCACTCCACTACATTTCAGAGTCTAATATCCGACTTTTTCCTCCTACATTTTGAGAAATCTGTCGTTCCTTTTGGTTTCTGTGTGTATAAAAACGTAACATGAAGCGCAAAGCCAGAGCACCAATCAGGGCCCAGCGGTCACTTTGTTCTGAGCTGGTTTTGACCTGTTGGTCATACCGACCCAGTGCAGCACGCGGTTCAACGTCAGCGCAGCAGCGTAAAACTTTGGGAGAGTCTGTTCAACATAAATGATGAACTAACCTAACTTTGTGTAAATAGAGCTCAATATAGAAATATGTCCACATATGCAGTCGAGACTGACGCGGCTTTTTTCTGAATTTCTACAAACACCATTTCATTTTATAGTAAATGAGTTTGGGCTGGTTTATGTTTATGAACAGACGCCTACAGATCAACATAGTAAAGGAGCTCATCTGTGATCCTGAGATTAAAGTTTTTATTAAACATGTAACTAAGTTTAATTAACTTAATGCATCTTTTAGTACTTTTACTTTATACTTAAGTACATTTGAAGGTAAATACTTTAGTACTTTTACTCAAGTGGAGGTCTAAAGGGAGGAACTTCTACTTTTACTGGAGGAATATTTTACCTTTGGTATCGTTACTTTAACTCAAGTACTTCGTCCACCACTGCATAAAACTAGAGCTTCATGTGTTATTTGTCCATATGCAATATCCAATAGCTTAGCATCATCAGTTTGAGAGAATTCATGATTTTCCATTGTTGTGCATCATACAACTATTGATAATCTCTGTGGTGCCAACCAATCCGGTCTGCTATCGGCCAGAGGAAAGAAGCCCAAGGTCAGACCTCTAGACAGTAGCCAGGTAACTACTTTGATAACTTGCTAGCTGGTTTGACTCCCTTATAAATGAGGTGAGGAGGACTTCTCCATTTAGAGGGGAAACCATCTTATAAAGGTTGTAGAGCTTAAAAGATGCTTAAAACATTAGGCTCAGCTCCAAAACACAGTATGTTCCCTCATGATTTTCTCTGATTTTTATTTTTATCCTGTTTCATAGTCGCTCTGCTTCTGTAAAACAGCTTATTACAAAAGCAATTTAGCATTGACACAATAATATTTAAGAGATTTAACTTCATTTGTATAAAACGTGTTTAGTTTTTATATCATTTATGTTACATTACATTTCAAAATATGTATTAGTCACAGAGATTTTGGTCACTGGTGTTATCAGGACTCTTATTTTACATTTTAACACAATATTTTCAGCTCTATTAAACTGCTTCTTTGGGGCAAGGCTCAGAGAGAAAGCGTCTCAAGGCCTGAGAAGGCGAGTCACACCTGCTCACTATATTTCATTCATTTGTTTATCAGGCAGCTCATAACTTATATGAGCCAACAGTTTTACGTGCTTTAACGGCAGAGTAATAAAAAAACTGTAAAATAATGCCAAATATATTTTTATTACTGATTTTAAATAGTTACACAAGGTCACTTGATCACTAATCAGTCAGCAAATTTACACAGTTCTCAGCTGTAACCAGAATGTCACTGGAGTTGCTGTCACTGGTGTTATACTATATTCATACAACACCAGTGACTGTAAAACATGTTTGGAATTAAACTCTCCTTTTGTATATATGATAATAGGAGATGTTAATGGACATAAAGATTATTTAGTTTTGGGATGAAAGAGATCGATTTTTTTAATGTATCCACCTGAATTTCCTCTCCAACTGGAGAATGACCTAGTTCTTAACTGTGATACAGTCACAGTTGGCTTCTTAGCAGTAACATCTTCTGGGTTTCTTCTACAGACTGTAACAAAAAAAAAAAAAAAAAACAACAACAACAACAACAACAACAACCTTCTCATAGAAATTATGTTTTTTCAAAAGTGCACCATCAGAAGGGAATTTTCTAGTCTTTAAAATGGAAAATCTCACTCTTGCACCACTGCTGTGGGATGCTATTAGGCATGTATGAAGGTATTAAAAGATATAGCCACTGTTAAATGTTGCATCCAAATGTCCCTTTAAGTAGTTTGTAGCATTTATCTGAAGGCACATGCTGGGATGGATTTTATTTTTAATGTTGTTATTGCAACTATTTCAGCTGTAATTACATTATTTACATGATTCAGAGTCTACACCATAAACGTCGCCCTGGGACACGGATACGGCCTGTGAACAAAATCGGACATTGGTTACGGCTCTCCAGCCTCCTGAAAATAGCCTTCGCCCCATTCTCTGAGCTTTGCAATGAGATGCCAGCGGGAGAGAGGAATGGAAATGCTGGCTGCGTTTTCAGCCACGGCTGCCAGAGCCCATATCGCAGAGACACTACGGTTTGATATGTAGGCCTCTGAGACACTCTCATCACTTCTACTGCTGATTTAATACAATTTACTCACATCCTCCCACATCCATAACGCTTCGCCCCATTCATTGTCAATTCAAGGTTGATGGTGCTGAATTAGCAGCAGACGCTTTTGGAAAGAAAGAGACAAACTTACAGCCGAAAGGAGGTTGTGGGTTTAAAAAGGCCTGACTGACTCTTGGACGTGTCCCCTCTGCTCTCCTCTTCCTTTCTTTCCCTTTTGAAGTATCAGTGCATTTCTTTTGCTGTTGAAAATCAATATAAATGGACACAAAGGTACTCAAGTGTGAACACGGCACAGCCAAGAACTCCGACAAAAACCCAGATAGAATAGAACAGAGAAATGAATCTGCACAGAGGCCCTGCTAAACAATTATAATTTTAATTATAATTCACAATAATAATTCAATTGAGTCACAATTACACACGATTCTATTGCAATTAACGTTTTACCTCCATTTTATTGCACTGTGCACCCTTTTAATTTCCAGTCAAAACAAGCATTAAAAAGCAAGCTATTCATTTTTCAGTGTCAGAAAAAAAGAAAAATTTGAGAAAATAAGTATAAAATCAAATCTATCAGTACTACATTTAACTATATTAACTATACCATCCTTCTCATCTTCAATACAACCAGTTACTGCTGGAGTCCTCTGGAGTCCTTCCACCAAAACTTTTTCTGTAGGAGTCAGTGACATTTTGTTTTCCTTCAAAAAGAAACTAACATTCACACAAACAACCACCCAACAGGCACATGTGGCCATTTCCAAAAAAGCTGGGAACTGTGTCTGCAAACACTGCTGCATCCACAAAGGCAAGTTGAAACTCTACCATGCGAAGAAGAAACCATAAATAAACAGGATCCAGAAACGCTGCCACCTTCTCTGGGCTCGAGCTCATTTAAGATGGATTGAGACAAAAGTGGAAAAGTATCCTGTCAATCAAAATGTAAAATTCATTTTGTAAATGATGGACATGCACCCTCCAGGCTAAAGAGGAGAGGGACCATCCGGCATGTTACCAGCTTACAGTTCAAAAGCCAGCACCTGTGAAGGCACCATTATTGCTGAATGCTATATACAGGTTTTGTGCTGCCATCTAGATGACGTCTTTTTCAGGGAAGTCTTTTTCAGGGAAGGCTTTGTTTATTTTACCAAGACAATGTAAAACCACATTTTGCATGTGTGAGTAAAAGAGCCCAGACGCTTAACTGGCCTGTCTGCAGTAGAGATCTATTTTTAAAAAAAAAAAGAAAAAAGAAAAAAAGTCAATACTATATTTTACAATTATTAGCATATGTAGGTTGTTGGAATAAACAATTGCTACTTGCTTCAACTCAGTACTGCTGGTGTGCGAGAGAAAGAGACCCATTCTCCATTGCTAAAATAGTTTAGAGGATTTTGGAGAATGGCTGGTATTGAGCTGTCTGATTCTCCAAGCTAATCCTTTGAAGCACTTCCTCATGGTTAATGGCAGGTTCTTTTGGTTCTGGGCTGCTGGTGTAGGTCTGTAGTTGGCTTTCTCTGTGAACAGATGCATTGAGAGGCCTCCTAATTACCCTCACTGTGGTTCAGTGAGCTGTCAAGCTTTCTTTACCCAAGTACATTGCAAAACATAACCATCAGCCAAGTTCCATGCGGACGTGCAGGTAGGGTGACTGTCAGAATCTGAAACCCAGCCAGATCAGATCAAAACTGACAGTCTCACAGGTTCTTGGCTGACACGAGAATTCTCGGTGCTTTGTGCTCTCTCTTTTTTGCTCATTGTCGCTTTCTCTTTTGCCTTCCTTCTCTTGCTTTCGCTCGGTCTCAAACATGCATCTGTCAGTCGTTCTGTGATGCAGTCTCACAAATGAGCTCTGTCCGCGGTGAGGGGACCAGCAGTACAGAAACCAATCGACTCAATTACTGGCTGAGAAGCCTGTGAAATTCACAGATTTTTTATGGTCTAAAAATCTACAATGAGCTTCAGTGTAACAGGAAACATAAGGCAGCATAAAGGCACTGAAAAACAAAAGACATGGATATGTGAGGTAAGAATTAGGGACACTTCCTCCCCCGGGGCTGTAAAGATACTGAACAACTGAACACGGCTTTGGTGCCATGTTCTCTACTCTTGTTCATTCAAATGACAATCTATGCAGAATAAATACACAATAATAAACTATTATTTGACAGAGACTTTATATATTGTTAGTTTATTCTGTTTAGACAGTCCACAATTATCAAATATTGTCCACTTTATCAGCTCCACTTACTGTATAGCTGCTCTTTGTAGTTCTACAGTTACAGGCTGTAGTCCATCTGTTTCTCTGATACTCTGTTACCCTGTTCTTCAGTGATCAGGACCCCCATGGACCCTCACAGAGCAGGTACTGTTTGGGTGGTGGATCATTCTCAGCACTGCAGCAACACTGACATGGTGGTGGTGTGTTAGTGTATGTTGTGCTGGTGCAAGTGGATCAGACAAATATTTTTCAAATATTTAGTGATTCCCAGCAACCAGTCAGTGGTCTGCAGCATTTTTGCATTACATTTTGGCATCAGCTCAGCTTGCCTGGAACCTTGACAGAGTGAAACCAAAAATAGTACCCAGTACTAGTACCCTGGGTATCTTGGTAAACAACATTACTAATAACTGATACACTTTAAATACTGTCAAACCTATACCAGTATATTTTACATAAACAGTGACTGATCTGCAGCTCAGAGTCTTAAATAAAATAAGTCCCATAGCACACAAGGCGGAGCTCCCCAACATTATTCACAGATTTGTTGGTTTCTATTAATTAGCTCTTATTTTTCAGCAATTTTCTTCATCGAAAGTTTTTGTGTGTTATAACATGTTGAATGTTATTGTAATTTTGTTACAATATTGCTTGTTGTGATGGATTTTTTCCTGCCTGTTCTGCTGTAACTGAAGTGGTTACTTTTAGTAATACAAGCATAAAACCACCAAGTCCTTTGTTAGCTTTTATTCCTTCATCTGAGAAGTAAAAAAAAAGACACTACATATAAATAATGTTGCTATTGGTATAAATGTGGTCTGTATTGATTAATCTGTGGTAGCGGCCTATCTGTCCAAATCTGCCAACCACAAGAACCTATGGTTTTTCACTGTGGCTGAAAGAGATGGCCTGGTCATGAAGTGCACTGTTCCCTCCCTTTAATCTCCTCGGTCATTAGTTACTGGACAGGAACAAGAAAGCAGGCTTGTAATTAAACGCCCTCTCAATAGGAACACTTATACCACTGTGGAGAGTGATGGGTGCCCTGATGAGCTGATGATGGAGGAGAAAGTCATTGCAGGAGGGAATTTTTTATATTAGCAGGTTTGCCATCCATCTTAGATGGACACACTGACCCTGTAGAAGGTTACTTGACTCTGGGACCCAATTAGGCTCTGCCAGTCTCTGAGCTTTCACTACCAAGCCCTTCAGGAGTTTAAATATGTATGTTAGAGCACAAACCTTGCATGGGTCCTCCAGGACAAGGATTGGGAAATTCTACTGTAGGCTATATATTTGAGTCTCAGAATGAACGATGAAAGAATAGAGGTGGTTTCTCAACATCATGTTCTCAACAATCAGATAGTTGAGAACCCTCAAAAATTCTTTAGAGAAGGCCTAATGATTTCTACATCTAAAATACATTAATTCATTTTTGTTTCATAGAATGAACATGTATTTACCATCATAATACTCTTAGGTTTTGCTTGGAGAAGCATTAAAATCTGTAAACACCCAATGTACAATGGTAAAATCAGGGTTTTTTCTCCATGGTATCCAAGAGATCTCCCACTGATTAGGACTTCAGGAGCTGGACTGAAGACAAATCATCCACCAACATACATTATATTGCCAAACATGTTCGCTCATCTGGCTTCACACGCATAAGAACTTGAGTAACAGCCCATTCTTAATCCATAAGGCTTAATATGATATTGACCCACCCTTTGCAGCTATAACAGCTTCAACTCTTCTGGGAAGGCTTTCCACAAGGGTTAGGTGTGTTTATGGGAATTTGTGACCGTTCTTCTAGAAGCACATTTGTGAGGTTAGATGCTGATGTTGGACGAGAAGGCCTGGCTCGTAGTCTCCGCTCTGATTCATCCCAAAGGTGTTCTATCAGGTTGAGGTCAGGACTCTGTGCAGGCCAGTCAAGTTCTTCCACACCAAACTCTCTCATCCATGTCTATATGCACAGTCATGCTGGAACAGGAAGGGGCCACCCCCAAACTGTTCCCACAAAGTTGGGAGCATGAAATTGTCCAAAATCTCTTGGTGCTGAAGCTTTAGGAGTTCTTTTAACTGGAACGAAGGGGCCGACCAAATCCAGACTCCCAGACTCGTCCATCGGATTTCCAGAGGGAGAAGCGTGATTGGTCACTCCAGAGAACACGTCTCCACTGCTCTAGAGTCCAGTGGTGGCGCTTTACACCACTGCATTTGACGCTTTTCATTGTGCTTGGTGATGTAAGGATTGGATGCAGCTGCTCAGCCATGGAAACCCATTCCATGAAGCTCTGTATGCTGTTCTTGAGCTGATCTGAAGGCCACATGAAATTTGGAGGTCTGTAGTGATTGACTCTGCAGAAAGTTGGTGACCTCTACGCACTATGTGCCTCAGCATCCCCTGACCCCGCTCTGTCATTTTATGTTGCCGACCACTTCATGGCTGAGTTGCGGTCGTTCCCAATTGCTTCCATTTGGAATATTTAGTAGTGAGGAAATTTCACGACTGGACTTGTTGCACAGGTGGTGTCCGATCGCGGTACCACGCTGGAATTCACTGAGCTCCTGAGAGCGACCCATTCCTTCACTAATGTTTGTAGAAGCAGTCTGCAGGCCTAGGGGCTTGATTTTGTATACCTGTGGCCAAGGAAGTGATTGGAACACCTGACTTCAATGATTTGGATGGGTGACAATATCTTTGGCAATATAGTGTATTTAGGAATTGTCAGTGGAGTCAAGCAATCATATCTTTATCTTAAAGTTGGTGGGATCAAATTTGTTACTGTAGGCCTTCTGGGAGTTCTAGATACATCACTGAGCCAGGATTCAGGTACTCGTTAGGAATGGAAAACAGTGGTGGCATCTCTATAACATAACTGAAAGAACACCTGTAAGACTGTTACGAGGTAAAACAAAATTTAGGTTTTTGCCTAAAATGGCTTACCCAAAGTAAAAGTGGGCACTTTGGCCTACCATCATGATCTTGATCTCCTTTGAAAGTACTCAAGTTTTTCTCAACCATCAGAATAAATGTGTGAATTACTGACACAGAGTAACAGCAGCTAGAATGGAGGAGTTTGTTTCCACCTGACTCGTTGCTGTAAACTGATCTCTGCCTGCTCCTGTAGGTTCCCTTGCCTACTTCATCTTACAAACACAACTGAGCTACAGCACAAGCATCATCTTTCAGATTTGCTACACCCTAAAAATGCTGGGTTATATTTTCTACGCAAGTGCTGGGGTCAGGGTTGGTTAGTTTTGCTGGGTTCTTTTCTTCTTTCCCTCATTACAATACCCAACTTTTGGATTAAATGGTGTGAACCAGTTGCTGAGGGATCATAAAATGGAATTGAATCCTGAGATTTCAAGCTTTCTAACAGTATATTGCTTATTGCCAGACAATTTGATGCACAAGAGTTATGTATAACAACCCGAAAGTGGATGACAGAAGTGTACCAGTAGGGGTAGAATGATCTAGAAAAGGTTCATTTAGAAAGGCACTGGCACACATCATCACCATTGGGGTCCCAGTGGAAATTAGCTTTAATCACTTTTTTTTTCTCATTTTTTGACCAAGTTTTGAGATTTAACGCCTGAATTGAAGGCCTGAAGGCCTCTACTTGTCACTATTTGCTTCTGATGTCAGAAGCATCAGTGAGACGTGTAGTAATGGGGTTTAAATACTTTAGCATTGCAGCTCAATGAAGAACTCAATGAAAAACTGCTGGAAAGAGATCAAGAGGAGGATGAGGAATCAAACACAAGCTTCTGGAAAGCTTTTCTAAAGAAACAAAAAAAACTGCAATTACAGTCCAAATGAGAATTTCTGGAAAATGAGTGAAGATAGAACTGTGGTGGAAATGACAACTGCAGTACTAAACCTCAGAAAAACAGAAGCTGCTATTGAATCCTCAAGATGCCAGCTATGGATGTGGCACCATTCCAAGACTCTGAAAGGCTTTGGTTCACAAGGGAGCAGTCTGGGAACTAAGTGTGCACAAATTTGAGACTATAAAAAACCTGTTTGGATGAAACACTCAGAATGATGTGTTCTGGAAGCCTGGTGTTACTCAGTGTCCTCCAAGTAGAGGATGTACTTAGATAAAGTTCTCCAAAACAGTACCTCGTACATTTATTACCTGACAGACAAGTGAAAAATGAAGCTGCCTCCTAAAACGTCATTGCTGTTCTTCAGGAGCCGTTCTCATACAGTAAACAGCAGTGAAGGTAAAGGGTTGATGTTTTTGTAGGAACAACAAAATCAGGAACGAATCAGGTTGTAGCCACGGACAGAAACCTGCATTAGGGTCAATACAGCTGTGATGGCTTTGAGGTGTTCTGTTTCAGCATGTATGGCAGAGGCGGAATTGTCTCCTCAAGCAAAATGTGGCTGAGAGGACCGTTGCCTAAGGAACATTTGGGCTTCTCCATATGGTGCACTGGTAAGGTCTTAAGGTCTGTGTGCTTTCAAATAAGACTTTCAAATAGCTTTAAGTTTCAGTAATAGTTAGTTCTTACCAGCTTCTTCTGTACTCTTGACTTACTGCTATGCCAGTGCAGTTTGTCTGTTCCAACTTTTTCCCCCCCAACAAAAACTACATTTCGTTACTAGTGTCTCTCAAAGATAATAATGCATTAACACGATACATTAACATGATTTTTTAAAATTCCATTTACATGTTTTCCTAGTTTGACCACTCAGGCAGGCACATTTTTCGTTCATGAAGGTATAAACAGTGCAATTGTTCCCTCAAAAGGTACAACAGTGGTTTTATGATCCAACTGTGTACCTTAAATAGGTTTTTCCCAGGGGAAAGGGGCGTTTTTACATTTTAAAACAGATCAATAAAATAAAGAGCCTGGAGACGAGACGGTCTGTGTGGAATCTATACAACTTATAATTTTAGTTGATTATGGTACAATTACGTTCCCTGATTAAAGGTACTGAGAAGCATCCGTTGAGGGTCTCACCCCAGTGACGAGGGCGCTGCCCCAGTGGTACCTTCATAGCCTTTTTTCTGAGAGTATGTTGCAATAATAGAAACCATAATTATAGCTCTACAAATGTAGCGCCAAATCCCTTCAAAACGCCTCCACAACCTATAAGTACAAGAGTGAAAACGAGAGGCTACAATCATGGAGGACGAACCACTGACTGTATATGTATGATGTATATCAGAGGTTCTCAACCTTTTCCACCTCAAGGCTCACCTGTTTATCACTAGAAGGCAGGAAGGCCTACAAGAAAAAAATTCTTGCTTAAAAATGTCATTTTTGGGAAATTTTCAGCACAGTGATATATCGGGCCTACATTGCAATGTGTGATGTGTACCAGTGAACATCAGCGGAATGTTGGTGTGAGTGGACAACTGAAAGGTCAGTGGTTTCTAGAGGCAAAGGGCAAAAACACTGACGAAGCTGCCTGTGTTTGCTGTACCTGCATTAATGCTGTCAAGTATTAAAAAAGAAATAAAAAAAAAACATTTTATAATTTTTTTTTTAAAATGCCATCACAGACCACTGGCCCCCTCAGTATACATTATATTTCCAAAAGTATTCACACCCTGTACCTTCACACCCATATGAATTTAAATGAGATCCCATTCTTAAGCCATAGGGTTTAATATGATGTCGGCCCACCCTTTGCAGCTATAACAGCTTCGACTCTTCTGGGAAGGCTTTCCACAAGGGTTAGGACTGTGTTTATGGGAATTTTTGACCGTTCTTCCAGAAGCACATTTGTGTGGTCAGACACTGATGTTGGAATAGAAGGCCTGGCTCACAGTCTCCACTCTAATTCATCCCAAAGGTGTTCTATATGGTTGAGGTCAGGACTCTGTGTAGGCCAGTCAAGTTCTTCCACACCAAACTCTCTCATCCATGTCTTTGTGCACAGTCATGCTGGAACAGGAAGGGGCCATCCCCAAACTATTCCCACAAAGTTGGGAGCATGAAATTGTCCAGAAATTGCCTAGGTGCTTGGTTTTATACACCTGTGGCCATGGAAGTGATTGGAACACCTAAATTAAGTTATTTGGATTGATGAGTGAATACTTCTGGCAATATAGCGTAGGTCCAAGAACAATCAAGGGGTGCTTCGCGGCCCACCTGTGGCCCTCGGCGCAGTGGTTGACAAACCCTGATGTACATTATATACAAACTTCAATACCAAAGCTGGAAGACACCAATTGATCCGGTTTTCAAGTGTTACAGCAGCTTTTCAAATGTTACAGGCATGAAATTCAGAATGACCAAATCACTGCTATCAGAACAAAACCTTGTATCTCCAAGTTTTTAAAAGTACCTGTGGTCCTATACATTGTATTTTAATTTCATGATAATTAGACCAACAGAAAGGACCCAAAATGACTTGGAAAAATGTCTGGTCCCATTGACTTACATCAAAAGGAGAGCATGTTTTTTTCCTTCTGCTGTAAATTCTCTATTTTGGAGATACAAGGTCTTGACCCAGCAACAGGAATATGTTTACAAAAAGACCCAACAAGGAAAAACATCAAATAGTTTTCAGATCAATGCTTTCGGTCATACCATCTCACCTTTTTGGAATTGAGGTTTGCATAACAGTTTTTTACCTCTTTCTGGGAATTCCAGGTCAAGTGGATATAATACACCACCAAATTGAACATTATTCATATCACACACGGTCCTATATTCCGGGTGAAGCTCACTAAGTGCAGCTAGTGAGACCATCTAAGCTCTTTGCTTGTTTAAATTCACATCCTCTACTGCACTCATAGCATTAGACTTTGCACAACTGACACTGTAGTATTTTTAATACTATCTACATTTCCAGTGTCAGGGGAGCTGATGTGCATCACAAAAGAACTCCTCAACAGGCCAGAGTCTGAAGAGCCCCCTCTCTGAGAGAGCCTCGCTGAAAGACGCCATTTGAGCAGCTAGTGCGTCAGTGTGACTGAGGAAGACTGAGCGAGCCAGCCAGCCCTAAAGTCCCCCAGCGGAGCTCCACGGTGAGCGACATCTTCCCACCACAGTCTTGTGGGAACTTTCATGCATAAATTTCCATATTCATGTGACTCACGCGCCTCTTTTAGGCCGTCCACTCGCTTTTGACAGTCTAGCTCCTTTTCTCCAGGTTGGACCGCTGACAGCCCCATACAGTGAATCAATTAAAGGGAAAGCAAGCGGAGCTGAAACACAATAGGGAGGAAATCTGACTCTACAGGCTGATAAAAGAGGTGGAAAGGAGTTTAGAAATTGAGGTGAAACTTGATAAACTTACCTCTAAGGTTCTACTAGTTGACCAACCTGTGCCATCAGTTAAGAGCACCTACAGCAAACCGCAAAACAAAGCCAAGGTTAAATGACTTAAAGTACTTAGGCATGTCAAACTGGGGACCTTCTGGCCCAAAGTGCTGTAGAGATTGGCATAGACCCATCTAATGCACTGAGTTCAGTTCATGAAGACCTTGCTAATTAGCTGATGAGCTGAAACAGGTGTGTTTAATGAGGCAGTGAGCTGAAGTCTGCAGAGTTTTGAGGACTGGATCCTGTCGTATGTGACTTAAACCAACCCAACATGTGTTCTACCCAGTATTTTCACAGCAATGGGTTGCCAAACAAGCAAAGTTGGGCTGTTTTCAGCCAAGCACTTTTGTGATGTGTTTGCTTTTTTGATGTTTATGTTGCAAATGAAATAACTGTTACTTCTGTGAAGAAGGGATCTCAGAATTGTTTACAGGAATTAAATCTTGAGATGTCAAGCTTTCTAACGGTACATTGCATCACCGATTTGATGCATAAACATTATGTAGAGTGGGTTAGAAAAGGAAATGGTTAAGGTGGTCAAGTATGTGGCATTTTTACACAGTTTAGTCAAGACCAATTCCACCCGTTGGGGGTGGGGGGTTCCCTCACACGAAGCTACCAAGCTTGGAGGATGAAGGCTAGCATGAGTGTCCTCCAGGACTTGTGAAGTGCTGCCAGATCTTCTCAAACTGCCACTAACACAAACAGCTCAACGTGCTTTTTTAAAAAAATTTCTAAGTGCCTGTTGTCCTTTTTATTGTGTGTATAATCGTGATGAATGGACAAAAGGAAACGGTCCAGAATGGTTTTCCCTTAAGATTAAGTGACCCTTATTAGTCTCACAACAGGGAAATATCACCAAATTTAACCCATCCATGAAGTGAAGCACCACATACACACTAGTGAACACACACACTAGGGGGCAGTGAGCACACTTGCCTGGAGCGTTGGGCAGCCCTATCCGCAGCACCTAGGGAGCAGTTGGGGGTTAGGTGTCTTGATCAAGGGCACCTCAGTAATGTACTGTCTCTGAGAAGACGGCCAGCTCCCTAACCTCCAGTCCCACGACTGCCCCCATTTGACTTACGTTAAAAGTAAAGTATGTTTTTTCTTTCTCCTGTAAAGTTACTATTTTGGAGAAAGGAGGTTTTGACACTGCATATCCTTCTGAATGTGCGAGGAAGTCAAATCTAACCTGTACTTGATTTTCTTAGCTGTACAGTCACTGCTTAGCAACGGTTCATATCTACCAATAGTCCATCCGACCATTCAGCTGTGCACATATTTCAAACTTGAAGCTCAAACGATGCGCCTGGGAAACGTAACTGATACTCTTACAGAGTCTGTTTTATCCTCGTTTCTGATGCCAAACATAAAAAAGGTAGCTTGTGTTAAAAATTGCTGCGTTGGAACTGTCGTCATCGTCAGCGGATCATTTCGAGGTACACTGTGTAGGTTCTGTGGATCTGGAGAGCTCTTTGTGGAAAATGTGTGATCGTATGCAAAAAGCAGATGTTTTATAATGTCAGTTGTACTTCGGACCCCTGACCAAATAAATCTTATGATTGCAAGTGCATTGAAAGTGTATTCAAAGAGAACATCTTGGTGAAAAACACTCATTCCAAGGATGTAAGCACAGTATTAAGTATTGCCATCATATCTTGGCCAAAGTATAAGATAGATAGATAGATAGATAGATAGATAGATAGATAGATAGATAGATAGATAGATAGATAGATAGATAGATAGATAGATAGATAGATAGATAGATAGATAGATAGATAGATAGATAGATAGATAGATAGATAGATAGATAGATAGATAGATACTTTATTGATCCCGAAGGAAATTTAGCCTCCATGTCCTTCATACAAACAAAACTGTAATATACGCAAACAGAAAAGAGAAAAAGTAAAAAGTGCAAAAACAGCAATAATAATAGATCTCGTGTGTTATTCTGCAGTCAGTGTCCATTTAATCTTTTAACTGTCACCCCATTTTTGCCTTAAAGAGCATACCCAAAGTAAAGGAGCACTGTAATCACACACTTTTGGCTACAGTCAGAATAATTGCATGAATTACTGACACAGAGTAACAGGGGAGAGACTGGAGGAGATCTCTAAACTGATCTCTGACTCTTGTCATGTTATCAGGACCACGTTTTAGATTGTGATGTCTCTGTGGAGATCAGTGAGGCTTTGAAGGCGAGCACCCACAGATTTGCTAGCGTTGGCTGATTTGGAGCTTATGTTGCCATTGACACAATCATTATTGCTGTGAATAACAGATCATAAAATGCTTTGTAGTAATTGAATCCTATAGATTTCATGCTTTCTAATGGTAATTTGCATCACCGAATTGCTGGATGATTTGATGCATAAATATAATGAAAAAAAAAACAGAACTCACAGCCAAGTGTGTCAGTACTGGTACAGTGATGTAGAAAAAGTGAAGGAACTTACGGAACACGCTGTTTTGCTCTATTGGAAAGAAAATAGTGTTGTCAGAAATTGCACGATGTTCCAATGTTGATATGTTCTGAATACACTTTCCTCTCGAGATGCTGGATCTTCTGAATTTTGGGGCTCATTCAGGAGTCAAAATATTATCAATGCTACAAACATGCTAGAAGCAAGCTGACCTTCCTGCACACTGAACTGACATCTTAGGTATTTGGACTTTAAAACTTCAACACTTCAACACCAAATTGAGAAAAGGACACCAAATTGTAGCCTATAGCCTCTTGACAACCACATTTGGCAAATGCTAGGGTGTTTTAAAAAGGTTGCCAGTTTTATGATGACAATTATACAACGGCATTTTAGGGCCACTGTTAATAAAAATAAAAATACTCGACCTTGAGAATAAAGTCGTAATATTTCGGGAAAAAAAGTGGTAGAACTATGACATTAAAGTGACAGTAATATCAGGAAAGGTTACAATATTGTGGCCAAAGACTTTGCAAAGGCAGCACCTCCTCGTGCTAAATGAGGGGGTGAGTTGGTGGAGCTGCACTTTCATATCGATTCACCCATAAAGAAACACTCAGCCTCCCCGTCTCTCCTGCACTTCAGCACCAGCCTGTTATTAGTGTAAGAACTGGCTGAAATGGCTGAGCAGGAAGCTGTTTATCTAGAATAAAGAGCCAGACGGACTTGGAGGAAACCGTCTGTCTGTGTTGTTGAAGGAGAATGTCAGGCAGGGTCGTCTACACGGCTATCGGGGGCTTCATCTCCCCCATTCAAAGAGGGCATGAAGTTTCACAGACAGTGAGAATGATGAGCTCCACTCAATCAGTTTACACCCCTCTGTCTTTTCACAGTGTGAGCAAAACGGAATATTTCTTATTTTGTCTTCCCTCCATCTCAACTTCTGGGTACCTCTCGGGGAAGGCTGCTGAACCAAGACATCAATCAGGCTAACAGGCAGGCCTGACAAACTCTCAGACTCAGACGTCTCTGTTGTCAGTCAGCCGAGAAAAGTCTCAAAGGATATGTGCAGTGATCTTGCTTCAACTCCAGTTTTTGTCTAAGACAGAAAATGAGAGTCTCATAGCTACTACAAGCAGATTATCCCTTATAAACGACAAGCAGTGGGATATCTGCACTTAAACACACTGCCAATCTACATAATATATTTATCCACTGCAAAAGTTGGGACATGCCATACTTAGGAACACCAGCTTTGGCATCATAGTTTGCAAATGCTTTTTGTAGCCAGCTGGGAGTCTTCTTATTCCTGTTTTAGGAATTTTTACCCACTTTTCCTTGCAGAACGCTTCTAGTTTAGCAATATTCCTGGCTCGTCTTGTGAGCACAGCATTTTAAAGATCCTTTCACAGATGTACAGTGAGGTCAGGGGACCATGAGGACCACTGCAAAAGCTCCAGCCAGCATTTCTTGAAGAAGTTCCTGGTGGGTTTGTGAGGTATGTTTTGTTGCGGAAGTCGCTTCTCTTTACCTTTAGATTCTTGACTGACTGTGTCATCTTTGCTTCCAGAATTCCGTGACATTAAATGGAATCCATACTTCCACCTGTGTAAGGTTTTCTGTGCCACAAGCCCAAAGCCCATAGATCTTCCCCACATGCTTAACAGTTGGCAAGGTGTTCTTTACATTAAATGCTGCTCTTTTTTCTCAAAACATATCTTTCATGATTGTGGTCAAAGTGTCTAATTTTGACCAGCCTTGTGACCGAAAGATTGCCAGTTCAATCTCCTGAGATCATGAGTGTGACTGAAGTGGCCTTGAGCAAGACACCTAACCCCCAACTGCTCCCTGGGCACTGCAGAAAGGCCTGCTCACTGCCCCTAGTGTGTGTGCGTTCACTAGAGTGTATGTGGTGTTTCACTGTTGTGGGACTAATAAGGGTCACTTAACTTTACATCACTTGTTCCAAAATGCCTCTGGCTTATCTAAACATTGTTTTGCATACTTCAGACATTGACATCTGTGATGAGGCTGCAGGTAAGATATCCTTTTGATGACTCTTCCATGCAGCTTGTTTACACAAACAATGCTTGTGTCAGCTAAACCTTCCTGCAGGTTCGTTGCCGTCACATGGGGGTTTTGCTTTGCCTTTCAGGCCATCATACGAGGAGCTCTGAGAGTCTTCTAAATCTTGTCTTGGCTTCCACAGTTCCCCTTAACTGCCACTTCTTACTGACCTTTTGGACAGTGGATATTTAGAGTTGGAGGCACTTCAATATCTTTTTATAACCTTCCCCTGCTTCATAGGTGTCATTAAGATCCTCAGCCTCCTGATTAGAGAGGACCATGTTTGTAGAGTTGTAGCACAAAGTTTAGTCAGGAATTCTCATCAGGTGACGATACCGAATGACAATTCTTGACCTAATCAAACGGGTCAATTAACGTCTGATGGGTTAAGACTTTAAAATTGGATGGTGGAACGTTAGACATTGACAGCTGACCAAGACGCCAGAGTGATTGTCACATTTCTCTTTCCTCTCGCAGCACCTGAGATATCGCTGGACTCACCATGGCCTCAGGGCTTTGTGCGCATCAAGTTGAGGACCAGCTGGTACTGAAATGTGATGTTTTCCAGATTTCAGCAATGACTGAAGGTTGGAGGTGCAACTATATAAGATGCACATATGGGACAAACAACATGAGAAATTCTACGAAGATAAAGTTGGCTTCTTGTTAGATTCTCCCATTCCACCTTAGGTGGAGAAGCAGGTGTTGAGAATGTTAACGTTGCTCTATTTAAGGTGGAACGGAGGATTCAAAGAAATGCCTGTCAAACAAGAAACTAAGCTTTGTAATAATTGTGGCGTGAAACAATATTTAGCACCATGTCTTTATATAAATAGTCATGTTTTCCTTTTGTTGCTATTTTTTACTTTTGTACAAAATTTGTAACAATGTTAAAGGTAGATGATCAAATGATAACATTAAGCCAAAATAGTTTTATTTAGAATAAATATACAGTCATGTGCACTGCAATGGACAGATATTTAAAAAAAATTAGATATAAAAATAATGATAAAAAAAGAAATAAGAAATGTTTTCGGCTAAATTGCCCACTGCTAGTCATGGCTGTGTAAAATGTTATGAGTTATGCTCACTGCCCTTCATATATGAATTATAGTGAAAGTTTGTTTTAAACTGTTAATATATTATAAGTTATTAATGTCTGTATCTCCAATAATGAAGTATTAGTTGTGAATTAGTTGTCAACTGTGTATTCCTTCACAACTGTTCCTTCAGTGACCGGCTCCTTCACCCCAACCAGCACTGCTCCCAGTAGACCACACACACACACACACACACACACACCTACACACACACACACACACACACACATACAATATACACACATACAGAATTCGAACATTCTTCATTGTGCAATAGGCTAAGTGCAATACAGATTACTATGCAACTCTTATTTTATTTTATTTTATTATTATCCTTATTTTTCCTGTAAGTAGTCTCAAGATTTAGCTTTAATTTTTATTATTTATAATGATGATAAGGTTTATACTGTTTCCCATTTCTATTACTGAGTGCTTTACTCCTGTTACTCTGCTGCTGCTGTAATACTGTGAATTTCCCCGCTATGGGACTAATAAAGGATTATCTTATCTTATCTTATCTTATCTTATCTTATTGTAGTTTATTGTATTGTATTGTCCGGCACAGAGTTCTGTGTTCAACTCTCTTCCTTTTTCTCTCTGTATCTACAGTGACTCTGTTTCTAGCAGTATCTGAGCTCAGGACCGTCTTTCTCTCTAACCTACTGGTAACTAGCAAAGATACTTTCTCTAGACAAACAAAGCACTTCTTGTAAGTCGCTCTGGATAAGAGCGTCTGCTAAACGCTGTAAGTGTAAATGTAATTATCTGCTTAGATGTTTCAGTATCAGTGTGAAAGCCATATTTGAGATCAGAAAACTAAACTATATAAAGAATAACTGTAAACACAACAGAAGATCTAAGATAAGGGACACAAAGCTTATTAATCTAGATCTGGAACCCTTCCTCTCTCCAGCAAATAAAACCCATAAAAATCCATCACAGTTCAGCAAACAAGCAAAGCCCCTCTTATCTTCCTGTGTCACATGTTCTAAATGCCAGCTTTGGTGTTCCTTAGTGACTCTGAAGATGGAGGGAAAAATACTGTATTAAAGATATTGGCTAACTTGTAAAGGAAATTTGTAAGGAAATAAGGAAAACATGCGTGAGGGGGAAAAATATCCACGGCTTGATCAAAGCAGTCCACTTCAGCGAGGCCTGAGTGAGTCGAAAAAGCAAGCAAAACACTTCTGAATTCTCTTTAATTTGGCTGCAAAAACTCCCCCATCGCTCTCGGAGATTCTCAGAGACCGTTTACATCTCAGTCATAGAGCCAGAGAAATAAAAACCATGGCACTTCTTGACAGGGAGTAATGCTGACCGCTGGAATTATGTTAACCACAAACTGATAGATGAGACCTGCTGAGTGCACAGCATGCAGCATGTACTCTTTCCACCACCTGCAGGGTTTCAGCGGAAAATAACCGGGAAAGGGAATCGGCTGTAGAGGCTGCCGATACCCATAAAACAAATCTATTGCAATAAGACGTAAAGGGGGAATTGGGCCCACTTTATATTAATTGTTGCTAATAACTGTGTAGTTACACATGAATAACATATGCAACAACACTGTAACTACTGATGTTTTAGGTAATGTTACAGAAGTACAGCCTATGTAATTACATATATGGAACAACTTCAGTTTTGCCTCATGTAATTACACAAGTGTATCTTCTACACAGGAACTTTCTTGCACTGTAGTATTAAAGTTACACTTTAAAATAAACTGACAGTTCCTGTGTAGTTATGTAAGTACTGTGTAATAACAGTGATTATGTAGACATTGCTTTGGGGTAATAGCACACATTAATTAAATGTCATTAAAGTCAGATTTTAAGTTAAGGGACGTCTGCTGTTCTGTCTCATCACAGACTGGTTTAAAGCTGAAACTGGTTACAGTGCCACATAACATAAATGCTGGCTAAATGCTAGAAAAGCAGGCACATACAGTGTAAGTGATGTCTTAATGTAAGTTATTACAAACTTCATTTTACTGCTGGAAAGAAAAACTGGCCCCACTTTATATGAAGTGTCTTTAATAACTGTGTAGTTATATATGAACGACATATGCAACAGCCCTGTAACTACTGATGATTTAGTCACTATTACAGAAGCACATCTTATGTAATTACACATGTGAATCAACTCCAGTTTGGACTCATGTGATCACACAATTGTGTGTTCTACACAGGAGCTTTCCTGTAGTGTAGTGGTAAAAGTTACACTTTAAAGTAAGTGGACAGTTCCTGTGTAGTTGGTACGTAAGTACTGTGTAATAATGCAGTGGTATTATAGACATTGTTTTGCGGTAATACAACACATTTAATAAATGTCATAAAAGTATATCTTAACAGTTGTAACTGCCTATTCTCTCTCGGGTAATTACACAATGGTAATAACATAAATAACGTTATAACAGTAACATTTGCAATCAGACTGGGGCAGCAGTTTTTTTTTTCCTGCAGTAAAAGGAAGTTTGTAAGAACTTGGATTTGTTACTTCCACTATATGGAATTTTCTAATATTTATCTAGTACTGTGACACAAAGCAATTCATCTTTAAACCATACTGTATGCATATATGACGGACTGCAGACGTCCCCTTGTCTTAAAAGGTAACTTTTATGACATTAATTGAATGTGTTGTATTACCCCAAAGCAATGTTTTATTACCAATGCATTATTACACAGTACTTATGTACCAACTACACACGAACCGTCCACTTACTTGCTGCTACACTGTGTTCTATGTGTTTATGTCTGTCGTCTGACTGCGTGACTCACAGATCACAGCGCGTTAATATCTCTGCACCTTATCCCACGGCCTCATGTCCAGAACGAGTGCTGTGTCGGCGCTGCACTGTCCTGTCTGTTTACTGTGTCTAATGTCTGTTTAATTGATCCTATTTATTGTTTCTAGTTTAATTTTTTGTTTGCACACGATGTCTGCACTTTGTATTTTTGTTCCTTGTTGTGCTGTGTTGTTCCGGTGGAGCGTAATTTCACTCCACTGTGTACTTGTACATAGACGGAATGACAATAAAAGCCTCTTGACTTGACTTTAAAGTGTAACTTTTACACTACAGGAAAGTTCCTGTGTAGAACATAACAAAACAGTCAAAACTGAAGTTGATCCACATGTGAAATTATACGGGCTGTACTTCTGTAATCCATCTGTAACAGTGAGTAAATCATAGTTACATTGTCATTGCATATGTTATTCACATATAACTACACAGTTATTAGAGACAAGTAATATAAAGTGGGACCGAAAAACATGAAAATAAAACACTGTTCCAGTCTGATTACAGATGTAATTACATTTGTGTTATTACTCTTGTGTAATTACATGAGCGAGAACAGCTGTTACAACTATTAAGATACACTTCAGTAATTACATGAGGCAAAACTGAAGTTGATACTCATGTACTTACATAAAGTGTGTATGACAGTGTCTATAACAGTGAGTAAATCATCAATAGTTACAGTGCTGTTGCATATGTTGTCCACGTGTAACTACACAGTTAATAGAGACACTAAATATAAAGTGGGATCAGGGAATTCCATCGATTTTTCAAAACTTCTGCATCATTTGCTGTAGTGTTTAAGTCATTCAGTGCTGTTTGATGTGGAAAGTTCCGTTCTGAAGAAATTTGGCGAGTAAGAACTGCACACAGCGGTGCTGATAGGAACCAGACGTGCAAAGTGTTTAACCCAGTTGGGGTCCGCAAATGTGCCCACGTAAATCTTTGTGATGGTCCAGGGCAGAAATACAGTTCAAACATTTCCTGGGTCTATAGAGTCGCCCTTTCCATGCGCCATGTTCTCCTTTTGTTGCTATTTTTTACTTTTGTGAAAAATAGTTTTGACATTCACTGCTAAACAACCTCGTAATTCAGAGAATCCAGTGACATTTTGAGGTTCGGGAACCTTTGGGAACCACGCTGTTTATCACAGTGTGGTGATTTTTTAAAATTCCTTTCATTTTTCCCATAGACATGACATTAAATAAGTCATTGGATGTGTTCCAGCACATTCCGCAGATGCTCGATCAGACTGGGATCTGGGGAACTTAGAGGCCAGGGCAACTAAGCTATCACACTAAAACTGACACTGAAGGGGAATTCCACTGATTTCTCCAAAATTGCATGATTATATTGTTGTGATGTAAACAAAGTCGTTCAGAGCTTTCTGGTGTGAAATGTTACATTCAAGAGAAACTGAGTCAGAACTGTTCAAAGTGGTGGTGAAAGGAACCAGACGTCCAAAGTGTTTGATGCTTTTAAAGGCAACCTTGTATAAAGTTAATTTAAGATTAAGTGACCCTTATTAGTCCCACAACGGGGAAATTTCACCTCCGCATTTAACCCATCAGTGCAGTGAGACACCACATACACACTAGTGAACACACACACTAGGGGGCAGTGAGCACACTTGCCTAGAGTGCTTGGGGAGCAGCTGGGGGTTAGGTGTCTTGCTCAAGGACACCTCAGTCACATACGGTCAGATCTGGGGGTTCGAACCAGCAACCTTCTGGTCCCATTGATGGTGGAAGGGTACATGCAGTGCACTGTAAGGCAAAATAGTCCCCCCAAAAAGTCAGATTCACCACTTCTTCACCATAATCAATATTACATAAAAAACTTTGGATTATAAATAACATTAGTTATTTATTTATGACCCCTGGTTCCAATCACTATCACTATAACGTCTCTGTAAGTTTCTCAACAATGAACCATTTCACATCAAACGTCTCGGAACAAATGCTTATTTATTTGACTTAGTAATGCAGAAATGTTGAAAAATTGGACTTCCACTTTTAAGGGTCCACACCAGGGGACAAATTAATTTCTTCTATTCTTTAAAACTGATACCGTTTGATGTAATATGCTAAATGTCACATTTTGCCGTTCTTCCCCCTTCATATAGTCTGTGATTGATGGAGATTAAGCCCATATTTTGTATGCAGTGTTTAAACATGCTTTCACACGTTCATCCGTTCAGCCTGCAGCGCTTTAGCCCTGCCCATTCACACTGACGTTATAAGGAGTGTTTCAGGCTGCACTGCGTTTTGACTGAAACACAATGCAGGACAGCCAGTCAGAATAGAGCTTATTTACATATCGTCACTGTCCAAAGAAAAACAAGTATCTCCAAAATAGCAACTTTACAGGAGAGGGCAAAAACACTCTTACCTTTCAATGTAAGTTAATGCAAACAAACTTTATTCCAAGTGATTTTAAAGCATTTCTATTGGTCCATTCATTATGAAATTCTCAGACGATGTAAAGGACAGCTGGTGTGTTGAAATGATATAGCTAAACAAAAATCGCCAAAAATGAAGACACATGGTTTTCTTCGGACAGTGATGATATGTTTAATTCTAAGTTGTAAAAATGAATTATGACCATTTTGCCATTTTGTGTGCATTAACCCACATAGACATCATAAGTGGACCAATAAAATGTAAGAAAAGTGTAGGATATAGGCCCAATGTTCTTGCACCTACCTACTCAAGCTCACATTTTTGCCACCAATGCCACAGTTTGAAACCATCGTTGATCTCTCGCCCACATTTCGGAGAGGTGAAGACCACAGGAGCCGAGAAAAGCAACACCTGAGACTATTTCTGTGGAAAGCCTTAAGGGCAAAAGGAAAAAAGGAATATAGAGATGAACAAAGAGCAGTCTTTGTTTCTTTTGTATGGACCTCTGAAGTCGTGTGGTCATTCTGTAGTGGGGGTCATTCTGTAGTAGGAGCTCATTGTTTAAGCTGTTTTTTGTTCCTATGGGAAAAATGAATGGAAGTTTGAGAAATTGCTGCTATGGTGAACAAAAACGTTCCAGAGCTGAGGTGTTTTGCTGCGTGAGTGTTACTGGATTTTCTGACTGATGAGGCCTTTAGGAGTCAAAATCTGACTATCGCT